>NC_042285.1:2084042-2279042 GCF_901000725.2 Takifugu rubripes
GCAACAGCCCGACAATGTGGCAACACGTGGTTACAATTAAATGTGACCACTTCATTTTAACCAGTTAACTAACTTACTGTGATGTAATCAGCCAGGATCTGGCTCCCAGCAGAGCCCCGCCCCCTTCCATTATCACGCCAGCATTTCCCGTGTTAACGAGGAGGTGGCGCTCGACCATGCGTGTGCAGACATTTTACTGTATTTTCAGCATTTCCTGACACCACGAGCGGCCACCAGGTGGCGTTTTTTGACTTTTCTTTTTTACCGACGTGCAACCTCGCCTCTGCTAACTCAGCGGGCTCCGATGGATCCGTCTGGATTCGCTGACCAGTTTGTTGGTGCTGTGAACCTCTCTGATTCTATCTTCAGCAGAGATCTATTCCCGGCGCCGCCGTCACTGGAGCCGCAGAGCGTCCGGACCAAAAACAGAACCAAACAGGAAACCCGGGCGCTCGTGCGAGAAGCCAGCCTTCAAACCGTGACGTTTGATTCTGGCTGCCGATGGCGTGAACGCAGAAGGTCCAAACATCGTTTATCCTTCAGCCGTCTTTCGGGCTAAACAACCTTCAGGTTCAGTCCATTTGTCAGCTGACGTCTGGAGGCGGAGCTGCTGGCCGAACACGCCGTGGGTCTCGCCCGCGCCTCTGGGAGCCCGCGGCTGTTTAAACACATTATTCTACATTCTGAATTGTTGCTGAAACAGGTCGGCGGTGGATAACCACTTCCAGCTCCGCTCCGGTTTCCCCTGTTTACAGTGGGGGCCTGATGAGAGACACGCCAGGACCCGGGTCCAGGTCTGCGCTCGCATTAATGCGTCCCGCCTCAGATGCCACACTGGTTCTGAGCGGCGTGCCTCTAGTGAGCTCATAAAACATGATGACATGAGCGTTCGCTGGCCGGCAGGAGTGACGGAAAGCAGCGGTTTTCTTTATTGGCTCCCGTCTGTCTGTCAGCTGGGCAGCAGATCTGATCCCGCGGCCCTGATGGCGTTCAGACGACACAAATGTCTGTAATCGGATCCCATTCGAGGAATGTTTTCTTTATAACAAAAGCTATTGTCCCTTTCCGTAAACCCTCAATAGCCTTTACTGTTAGCGTAGCGCGCCATTAGCGTGGCTGGTGCTGTGCCTGTCTGAGGAGCCCCCCGAGACCCAGGTGAACGTCAGGGTCTCGGGGGGTCACGCTGTCGGACACCGGAGACTGATTGGAGGGGGGGGGGGCGCTAATCCGGCCCGCGTCACCGAGATGGATCAAATGAAAACACACTGACGCTGGCGGAGTGACAGTAACAGGTTGCTGGCAGGGTGAGGGGAGATGTGGCTCACGGCCGGTTCGTTTATCTACCATCAGCTGCAGGAATATCAGGTGCAGCTTCTTTTAACGTCCGTCGTTTCAGATGTATCGCTTTAAGAGTTCGAGGGAATAAAAGACGGCGATGCGGCGGATCCCTGAAAGATTCAGGCCCAAAGACGCTTAAACTCATCAGGCTCAGAAACTGGATCATTCTGGGGAGTTAGAACGTTCTCCTAACAGGTTGTCAGAGCGTTTTAGCGGATCCAGTATGACGGCGGACCCTTTGGCATCGGCCGTCGATGTGCTAATCCCCCCCTGAAACACAAGGCGCCCTTTTGGCGTCTATGGCATGAGCGCTAAGCCGTTGCTTGAGCGTTTTATACCCCGATGCGTGCAGTCTTTTAGGCCGGAAACATCGCTGACGTTGGGTCGAGTTTGGTTCGTTTTCAGGAATCAGTGACGTATCCTGATTGCCGCAACCCTGCAACCGCTATCAGATCTGGAGCGGCTGCCGTTGCTGAGAACGCTAGCGCCTGCGCGGTTCTGATGGCGGTGCTGGTAACATGGAAACATTAGAGAGAAAGACCGTGAGGTATACCTAGTGTGGCCAGAGCCAAGGCTCTAGATTTAGCTAGTGGCTCAGCTGGCTGTTACGATAGCACGCTAGATACTGTAGCGCCATAGAAATGCGATCTATCTACAGGTGCGACAAAAGGTAACACTTTACGCTGCCTCCCTGAAACCAAGCATCAAAATCACATGATCTGTAGCAGTGGCTCGTGGGTAGAATTCTGCAGCGCTAACGCACGCTACCAATTGCTGTGTTTGTCGACTGGAGCATCAAAATGCCTCAATCCAGCCGTAGAAGCGATCAGCGAAAGTGCAGCAAAATCCTCGTCAGCAGTGCGTTGGTTTCTGGTAAAAATGCCCGGTTAGCGCCAACACAGCATGATTGCTAGCACAGAAAAGATATAGCTTAGGCTATTTCCTGCCTATCAGAGTGATTGTGCTAAAACATGTTGACCGCCCCCTAGTGGTGGAGTACGAGGTTCTGGTAACATTAGCAGACAAAACGTTGATTTTTTTTTTTCCTTTTGTGCATCGTGAGAATGCTACGACGCCACAGACGGATCGTCTTGCTAATATTTCACGCAGACCCGCGGTTTGCGTTAAAATCTCAAACCTGTTTGGGACTTTTCCACCCGTGAAAGAGTCATAAACAGCCTTTATCACCGAGACACAGGCGCTCTCACTGACGCATACTTTCGCAGCAGACACCCCCTCTAATTTATACCGACACACAGATGGCCCCCGCTCCGACCACAAATGCAGTGTAACCCCTGCTCCCTGCGGTGCGGCCTGGACTCGGGCTGCCAGTAAAAGTCAGGGATGCTTCATGGCTCAACAATTTGCTTGGTGAATGGAAAGGCTTTGCTTTGTGACCTCGGAACACTTTCTGTCTTTTTTCCTTCCACTTTGTCCTCCGTCCTGTCAAACGTTTCTCCGCCTCTGTTTTCTGGTGTTCCAGTTACTTCTTAATTATTTTCCTTCTTCCCGGTTTATCGGTCCTGTATGAAACAGTCTCGGATTTATTTATCCAGACAGGCGTGTGTGTTGTTTTCCCTCTCCCTGCCTTTCCTCTTGGCTTTTCCGCGACCTCCAGGAGTCTGACAGGTCGGGAGTAAAGCGAGGACAAAGCTCGCAAATATGAGCGGAATGAAGGAAAGTGCGACCCGGTGTGGGTTAGCGCTTGTTGATGTTAATGCGCCGCTCTCTGCAACTGGGAATTTCATCCCATCAACTGTGCGTGATTAAAGCAAAGCCTCTCGCAGAAGGCGAGCCTCGGAATTCCGTCCGTTTTAGTAGCTAGCAACAATGCGACAAAGTTTCCCGGTGCTGCAAATTTGCCCCCAGCACCAGTCGCAATATTTGTGGAGCAACGCAAATGCTTTGATGTTTGTGCTCCAGGCATTTCAATCCCTTCGAGTGACAAAATGGATGAAGAAAGCGCTGTAGGCGGGGCCAAACAGCCATGAAATGACGTGCAGACATGCTGGTTGAGCGTACGCCGCCTCCATTTTGAGCGACTAAGGTCTTGGTCTGGACCCTGGATGTCGTCAGGGACCAAAAATCCTCCGCTCTCGTTTGCCAGAGACGTCCGATTCCTGTGTCGTAAACTGAGGAGGTTCTCTGCGGTGTCCAAACCACATCTGAATTTTTACGGACAAAAGAATGCGGTCAGCAGCGGTGCGTAAAACCTCCGAATGTGGCCCCTTTGATCGGATCTCAGTGGGTTCTGACAGTCGGCTCATTTCAGATGCAGAAAAAAAAAACCAACCAGCAAACTCACAGGCGGCGGGACCGCGGTCGTCGACAGGAACCCCGCTGCCATCTGGCTATTGTGTGGCGTTGTGCGCTAGCTAGCATGAATTTGCACAAAAACAATAGTAACTCTACCAAATCCAGAACCCCGATCCAGATCGGAATTCTTACTGAGTCATCCGTGGGCTACACCCCCAAATCTATCCAAACTCTTGGACTGGCGTTGGTTGCGAACACACACCCCGAAACCTAGCCTCCTCCGGCTCTGGTGGCAGAGGAAAATATTAGCTCGGTGTTTTTGAAATACGGCTCGGAGGTTTCCTACTGCGCTTCAGAACAGTGAGAAACCCACAAGAGGTGTGACGGCCTGTGCAGCCAAGATGAAATCCAGCCCTCCGTCACCTCGGAGTTAAAGTCCAGCCAGGTGGGTTTGGGCGTGTAGCATTAGCGCGGCAGCAGAGGAAGAAAAAAGGCGCTGCTGATTGGAGAGGACGGAGGGATCAGGGGTTAACTTTCCTCTAAAGGGTGTCAAAGGAAAGGAACTAAATTGGGTGTCAGAAAGCGCTAAGGAGCCGAATAAGTTCCCGGCTCTGGTGTGGGTGGGTGCTCGCAGCAGTCCCGCGTCTGGAAAGCCCATTAGATGTGCATATAAAATTTCCCCTGTGATTAATAGTTGATGAGGCCGGGTTGGTTGGAGGGTACTACCAACATGTGGCCGGCAGGCTCCGCCCCCGCCGTCTCCGGTTACGCTCCATAAACCCGCCGCTCTTTCCCACCTATATGTTTTTAAAAAAGGAGGAGGGCTCACTTGTCAAGAATGCCTTCAGAGGAGCTGTGAAAACAGGCAGCGAGGAGGGGAGGCGTGCAGTCGCGGCTCAGCCAGGGAAGTGTGTGTGAGCGAGAGCGTGTCAGCAGCGGAGAGAGAGAGAGAGAGACGTCACACACACACACACACACACACACACACACACTCGCACACACACGCTGCTGACAGAGAGAGAGAGAGAAGCGCTGACACAGGAAGGCTTCTGTCCTCAGCAGTTCTGGGCTGTGGAGGAGTTCCAGTGTTCCTGAGGTGGATCATCTGCAGCTGAGGTGGATTTTCCTCCGAGCTTTCTCAGAGAGGGGGGGTTGGACTCCTCTGCAAGGAAAAGACTTGTCATAAACCGCGCCGCCATGGATCAGCCAGCCAGCAGCTGCATGCGGAGCACCCACCCCGGGACCCCCATTTGGGGCTGCATGAGGACCCCTCACGCCGGGGTTCCAGGAGCCAACCTGCAGTACCAGCAGGCCCCGTTCTCCCTCCACCAGAAGCCCGAGTTCCTGGCCTACACAGACTTCACCAGTTTCCACGCAGCCTACCCCCGGGACGACAGGCCCTACCACGAGAGCCAGGCGGCCTACGGGAGAGCCGACTGGCAGTTCAGCCCCTGCGAGACCCGGGCCAGGGCGACCGAGGCCTGCCCGCCCGTCGCCGCCCCGGCGGCGGTGAGCGGCGGGGGGCCCGAACTGGACAGTGTTGGGGGAGACAGGCTGCCGGGGTCCGCACCCGGGTGCCTGGAAGGGGAGTACTCGCCGCAGAGCGTGGCGTCGGCCGACTCGGACAAGAAGAGCTCCAACAAGAGGAAGAGAGATGTGACAGGTGAGTGAGCGGGCGCCGCGTGACGAAACCAGGCGTGACGGAGGGTTCAAAACAAAAACCAGAGCAGCACCAGTTCCACAAAGGGGAACCGCCAATTTTAGAACCTCGCAAGCCAGAATTTGGACATGAATGTTCAACCTTTCAGTCAAAGTTCCTCCTCACGAAAAAAAAAGATGGTGATTTTATCTGTCGTACCGCCAAAATAAGAGCATAACAGATGTGTAGCAAATATACTGCATTAGCTTCTACGAGCAGGTTTGTATCCCAGCGACTGTGCGATGGACGCGTCCTGAGGACGGCGTGCTCAGATTTGTGAGGTGGTTTTTACTAAACGTACCGATGATTTAAAAAAAGTCGTAAATTCCTGCTTTTATTCCTGGAAACTCCCAGATGTGGATCCGTGTCGGGACTCGGGGCAACAGTCGCATCCTCCGATTGTTGCGGCTGATTAATGAGGCGTGCGAGTGTCTCATCGCTCCGCCGTTTCCGTTGGAAACGCCATTGTCTGACCTAAATGAGGACATCAGGTGTTTCGGGCCGCTCTTGTTTTTGTGAGGCAAACCTGCGGCGGCTGAGGAGCCCGGGAAGCGTCTGGGTCGGGTTTGTCGGTGATGCCGTGGCCCCCAGAGGTCCAGAACGCGGTTTAAACTGGATCTGGGGGCGGCGAGCGAGGACTCTGATAAAGTCGTCTGCGGCACCAGATCTGGTGATTTAGTGCATGAATATTTATTTGGAAAACCTCCCTGACTGATGTGAGCAGCAGAGGCCGGTGTGGGAGTGCGGGCCCCCCCCGGGCCCCCCTCCTCTTCCTCTTACCTTCTTTTAACCTCCGCTGGCGGAGCTGAAATCACGCCAGACCACGTCTGCTAAAGTGGCTCTGCTCAGAGCCCACTTCGACATTCTTATCCATTGACTTTTTCCTGTCGTTAAGCCGTAACACGATCCCCCGCCGAGAGCGTGCAGCCCGTCTGACCGCCGCACCAGGAAGGAGCCTCCCGGCCTTGACCCGGTGCGCGAGCATATATTAGGAAAATGTCCCGCAGGTATTCGCAGCCCCGACGGAGCTCCGTGAAATCTGCAGCGTCCTTCTGCAGATGCGGAGACGGGACGTTCCTCCCGTCTGATGCTGCTTTGGAATCGAGGCCTCGGCGGATAGGGGGGCGGCGAGGTGTCCGCGGCGGTGGACAATGCTGTTAGACTGGGTTTGGAGGTTCTGCTCGCGTCTCTGTGAGCTTCCTTCAGTTCTGCTCATTCTAGAATTTCGGGGGTCGGCTTCAGCGCCGGCCCCCGAGCGGGAATCGGTGGCGGCGAGAGGACGAGGGATCGCCGGATCTCCAGAAGTCCCCCCTCATGGGAAGCATCCCGTTCTCAATGTCTCACGTTCCTGCTAACATCAAAGCTAATTTTCTTTCATTTTTAATCGGGGTTTTTTTTTCACGCTTCGTTCGACCACCCGAAGACGTCCAGCTCTGGCGTCCTTCAACGCCGCGCTGTGACGTGCGAAATGAGCGTAAAATGCCTTAAAAACTTGTGTTTTTGAGGTGTTAATTGATAGAAAAATAAGGGATCCACCGTGACTCCTCTGACCCTCCGAGGACGGATCAGAATCAGAACTTTACAGAACCTTTAATTCCTAATTTGTTGTTTTTGTGGAGGGCCCCCGCAGAGCGCGGCAGCTTTCTCCTCTGCCAGTTTACGGTCTCTGGCTGTGCTGGATATTTATTGGGGGGGGGAAGGGGGGGGTTCTGTTTAGCGAGAAACCAGCCCGTGACCCGCCAGCTGTTCTCAACCTGCTGAAGGCCGCTCCGCTCAGGGCGCCGCGTCGGTAATGACACTCAGACAACAATAAGAACCGTTTTTTGGCATCGGCTCACATGTGCAGCGATGTACACACACACACACACACACACACACACACACACACACACACACACACACACACAGGTTCTGGCCCGGTCCAGGTGCCTCAGTCACATTCTGGCCTGCTGGTTTCTGCAGACGCCAAAGAAAACTTCTGACAAATTAGAACCATTTTCTTCTGATGACATCAGCTCCTGGTGCAGCTACCAGAGAACAATTATTCCATCAAAAATGTAAAAAAAAAAAAAAAATTATTCAGATTTTTTCTTACAAAGGTCCGTTCAGCTGAGCCGCTTCGGTCTGCAGAGTTTGGATCTGACGGTTCTTTAATCTTCGGCTGTAAACTTTATTTTTTATTGTTCAGAACTTCCCTGTAAAAGATGATTAGAGCACCTGTGGAAAATGACATTTGGAGCTTTTTGGCCAGAAATTCTGACTTTAATCTAAAATGATATTTTTTCCCTCTTGTCTTGTTTTCCTTTGAATTTTGCTTTTTCTAAATGTTCTTTAAATTTTTTTTTAAATCATTTTTTCCACACCTGATTTTAAACACATTTAAAACAAAAAAAACCTTTCATTCAATAGTTCAGCAGCTCGTTTTTATTCTGCATTTTAGGAATTCGGGCAGAGTAAAAGAGGAAAACGAGGTTGCACCGTAAACACGTGCGAATCCACTTTTACCCGCTTTTGTAGTGTCTCTGCGTCTCTTTGTGCTGGAAAATGACGATAAACGCGAGACGACAGCTCAAACCTGGAGACTTTTACACTTTTGGGGGATTTTTTTTTTGCAGCGTCTCTGCTTCGATTTCACTGTTTTCAGAGAGACGTTTCGGCTTTTTCTCCCCCGACAAACCTGCTGTCATGTTGAGATGAGTTAATGCAAATCACTGGTCTGACGGCTCCAGAGGGAACACACACACACACACACACACACGCACACACGCACACACACACACACAGACCTGGACACATCCGTACCTTTGTTCTTTTGTTAGAAGCTTTAACGATGTTCCGCTGCATTCCAGCCCTAACTCAGTCCCTCTGTGCCTGGTTTGGTGGCCCCTGCCCGACACGCCTGTACTGAGGCACACACACACACACACACACACACACACACACACACACACACACACATACACACAGGTTACAGGTGGACAGAGCTCGCGCTCAGGTCAGGGTGGTCTGGCTTTAAACATGCTGGTTTTGGTGTTTACTATATGAGGGGGCCTCCCATTAAAAGGTCTTTGGAGTTGTGGTTTGTTGGTCGGCAAAGCTGCTTAAGGTGTTTAACCGGCAGAGACGAGCCGGTTGACGCAACAACCGCGGCGCTAATTCGCCGGTTTAACTAAACGCATTTAACTAAAACATTTACGTGTGCAGAAGCGCGGGCGGTCGGTCCGACCCTGCAGCACTGAAGAGGCTGTTTTTGTCCTCTGCAGATACCCAGGAGTCCAGTTTTAAGGTGGATTCCAGCTGCAAGGCCCGGAAAGAGCGCACGGCGTTCACCAAAGAGCAGCTGAGAGAGCTGGAGGCCGAGTTCACCCACCACAACTACCTGACCCGGCTCCGCCGCTACGAGATCGCCGTCAACCTGGACCTGACCGAGCGGCAGGTAGGCACCGTGTTCATGCGCTGTCCGCCGCCATCAGTCTGAGAAATCACTCAGAGGTTTTTGGTTCCAAGTCTTCTGGCAACGGCGATAACGTTAATAGAAGAGTGGGCTAACGCTTTAATAGCTTAAACATCCCGATTCTTAGGTGCACGAAGGAGGACGGGGTCATAAAATCAAAACAATTATTCTTCCAGCAAGGTCATAAAGGGCTCCAAATGTCTTTCCTTCCCTTTCTAATAATAGACTTTGTGGCATTTGAATTATAAGAAACCTTCTCTCTTTTTTTTTTTCCACAATATTTCTCATCGTGCGGTTGGAGCCAAATCTCGTGCAGCTTTAATGAGCGGGCGGCGACTCCAGACTCGGAGCTGAAATCGGGCAAACATGTGGACGAAAACCTCAGTCGGCCCGTCAGAGCCGCTATTCCAGCTCCGTAATGAGGCCGCAGTGCCACGCTGACCACACATACTGCCGTCTGCTCGTGAATCTATCCAGCAGACCTCTGGAACCAGCACACACACACACACACACACACACACACACACACACACACTCAGAGCCAGCCGTTACGTCCTCCCTTTTCCAGCTCTTTCTACATGCTTTGGCGCTTCTGTCGTCCTTTCAATCAGTCAGGACGAGACGCCGAGGCTCCTGCGCGAGGGCCCAGAATCCTTTGAGGTCACCCAAGACTTCCTCAACCTGAGCTTTCCGAGCTGAAATGGAGCCTCGAGCTGCAGAACTCATCTCAAAAACCCGTCTGACTGTCGAAAAGGCAGTGAAATATGAGCGTTGGGGGCTTTGCGATGTTGCGTAATGCAGCAGATGTTAATGGGTCGTATCGGGAAACTGAAAAAGACCCAAACCGACAAATCTTTCACCACGCTAACAATGAATTAACGCGTCGAATTCCTCATATTCCTCTGTGAGACTGTTGTGAAACTGTTCCGAATGGCCCGGAACTGGGGAAAATTCTGCTTTCTGTAGTGTTGAATGTTAGTAACCTCCGTATCACTACGCTGCTGAAAATAGTCACTTTTTGTTCAATTTCTTTTTTTATTTGTACTTTTTGGTCTGAGAATCATAAAAATTAGCTTCTTATCGTCACAATTCTTCTAAAGTTTGGAACCCTGAAAGATTTGCTCAATATTAAGGCTCATGAACCTCAAAATTACACAGAATTTATAAATAACAACTGCCGTGATTTTTGCTTTTTTGCATATTTTTTAGGTACATTTTAAAAATATTGACATTATTTGCTGACACCTGATGGCGGCAACCTCCGATGGAACCTCTGCGATGGTTGTAAGCGGAGCCTTAAACAGAGAGAACGCTTAAAACGCAATATTGATGAGTGCACGGCTCAGCGAGCAGCAGACATCCCGATGGACGACTCTCGACCCCCCCTTCCCGGCGGGCTTTTAAAACCAGACCCTCGCGATCGCCGCTGACGCCAGTTTCTACGGCTACAGACATGTTTGTGGGGGATTATTTGTCGGTGTTTCTGCCGACCGTGTTGTAAATTCCGCTCTAGATTTTGGAACCACAGTGAGGCCACAGCGATTGTGTTCCGGAATCGGGTTTTTTTGAGGAGCTTTCTGGCCTCGCTGGGGTGATTTCTTGTTTAGATCCAGTTCAAACTGGCTTTAATCACAAGGCTGCCGGTTATTTGTGTAATCCCGTCATTATTCCCACATCTCTTGACAAAATCAGGCGCGGCTCAACCAAAGCGGCCTTTTTTTTTTGCGCAGTGCGCGATACGGTAATAGCCCACAGGTGGCGTTTGCCACCATCGCTGTGTTTACACAGACAAAAGCCTGATTGCTTCGTGTAAACGCTGTTTGGGAGAATCAGAAGCGACGCAGCTCATTTGGGAAGGAGCTCCATTCCAGGCGGGCGGTTGTTTACGCCATCCACTGTTGGTCCTAGCGTGACTTCGTGTTTGGGTTAAATTATCCTGACCGCTGGTGTCGGTCCGACATTAGCGTGATGGATTTTGTTACTGTCAGAATTAACAGCTGCTTGGGTTGGTCAGAGGGTTGGGATGGAATGGGGGGGTGGAGGGGCTTTCCAGGCAGGAAGTCAACCATCAGGGTTTGTGCAGAACACAGGCGGAGGGATATCTGCTGTAAGACTGTTGTGAAATGTCCTCACGTACGCTGATGACTCTGCATTATTCCTGATAAACAGAAGTGACTTCCTGTGTGTGGACAGGTGAAAGTCTGGTTCCAGAACCGGAGGATGAAGTGGAAGAGAGTGAAGGGGGGCCAGTCGTCTTCACCCAACGACCTGGAGAACGACGACATCGACTCGGCGGCCTCGCCCAGCTCCGAGTGAACCCACGTGCTCTTCGTGACGGAGGGAAGACGATAGAATCCTCCTGACGTGGAAAGACTGGAGTGAAGCGGACAGCTTCTCTGGAACGCAGCAGCTTTTTAACTCTGGTGGAATACGTCAGTGAGATCACCTTTGCTGTTGTAAATAGTCGATTTGATGTTGATCCACTATCCGTAGATAAACTCTGACCATCTTTGACAGCTTAGAGATGAAGGTCGTCGGTCATTTTACATCCGCGATCGACGACCTCCCGGGAAAACAGACTGCACGACAGTGTTGCCCCATAAGTGCCTCCAATTCTGATGGTTTTTGACTTATTTTTTCATTTTTTTTACTGTCCTTTTTATACATGTTGAATCGTGTTGCTGAAACACGGATGTTGCCTTTTTTCCCCCTGCAATTAAAATAAATCATCTACTGCAACAATAGGAAAACTCTCACTTTTCTTTCTGCTGTGAATCTTTCGTCGGACAACATCTGCAGTTTTGGTCTCTTTTATTCTCCTACTTTTATTGCAAAAACAAACCCCTGGAACGGAGCAAAGACTGGCAACAGCTGACCAGACTAAACTTCCAGCAATTCTGGATTTTGTGGCATATTTGAGTTTATTCTGCCGTGTTTTGCTTCACTCTGAAGGCAAGAACGACCCTGCGGCGATTAAATGTTACAATATCAACATTTACAGGTAGTAAAAACAGTGTTAAAAGCTTTTTAAAAGAAAATACCCCCCCCCCCCCCCCCCCCCCACACACACACACACACACACACCTTGTTTAATTAGATTTAACCTCCATGAAGTTTGGAGTTAAAGTGAGAAAAACAGTTATAATCTGTGATATCAGGATGTTGCAAAAAGTAAAAAAAAAAAAGGTAATAATGTGCAACTAATGGTGAGCAGGACTCCGTGCACGATGGGTGACAGGTCGATCCAGGTCAAGGGGCCAACGGGGAGGGGGGGGGGGGGGTTCTGTGACAGGAGGACAGGAGGACGAACCCGTGTCCACCACAGGTCCAGGCTGGCTGCACTCACCAACCTTTTCAGTGGCTCTTGGGACGCACCAGTCCAACCACGTCCACAACTCTGAGAATCAAACCTGGACACTTCGATCAGAACCAAACACCAAACCGTGAAGGCCCTAGCAACGGAGGGCTCCCGCCGGCCCGGGGCCCTCCAGCGACGGAGCGGGCTTCACACCAAAATCCCTTCCGATTGCGGCGTGATTATCGTCATTCCGATCTGGCGTGGAGGTCGGAATCCCCCGAGATCGCCGCGGAATCGTCTCCTATTAACGCCCACCTAGATCCAGCTGCAATCCTTCACGATGTTTTCATAATGGTAAGTGGTCTCCTTCAGACTGGAGATGATCCCACTGCTGGTGTGTGTGTGTGTGTGCGTGTGTGTGTGTGTGTGTGTGAATGGAACTTACAACAATGCTGTGCTTATTATCTATTGTCAGCGGTAGTCATGGTAGTTTTTACACGAAAACAGTCTGTATGTGTAAATCACCCTGCAAAAATATATATGGGCAGCCGTGTTTGTCCTCCACGTGCGTCCACGTGCACGTAGCTCTGCGCACGCTCGCTGTCATTCACAAAGGGCCATTAACCTGACAAGGTGGAGCCAGGCTCCAGAAAAGCTCAACTATTTGGCCCCCACACGCTATTTTCAACGGAAGCATCTGGATGGGGCCAATTTGATCTCAACCTGAGTGGAACCCAGACAAACCCACGCACGCGGCCCCCAGCACCAGAGGGGGGGGGGTCAGCTCGCTGGCTGACCACTTGTGTATGATGGAAAAGGGAAATAATAGGTGGGTATGGGTGAAAAGACGGCTTCTCAAGTACAGGATGTTGTTGTAGCAGGTAGCCAGTCATCCAATTTCCTGCTTCCCAAAGAAAACAAGAGCCTGAGCACAGGAGCCCCCCCACACTCACAATGGTGGGCCTATGCTCAGACTCCGGCCAACCAAACAAAGCCTGCAGAGGTTACTGCCCTCTCTGCTGGTCTTTGGGGACAAGGAGGGAGGGTGGGACGCTCACCCCCCCTTCCACACACACACACTCGCTCAGGGTTGAGGTCATGTGTTACTGTACATCTGACCCCTCTGGGCTCCTGCCACAGCTGCTGGGGGTGGAATAAATTGACCCCCCCTCTATTAGAGTCTATTTTTGTATTAGTGCTAATGGCAGTCAAAATAAACTAGGTCCAGTTGTAATGATAGCATTTATATCAGCCGTGTAAACGGACGGAGCCGGAATGTTGTTCCTCCACCACAGAGGCTCTTTTTGGAGGTGCTCAAATTAATGGATTAGATTTAATTGGCGGCGTTGTGATTGTGGGCCGTAGAACCGCGCCAGAGGGCCCGCAGGTTCTGTTTCACTTCACCCGGCCAGCACTTCTGGACAGCATGTTCTGTTTTTATAATTGATTTGGGACAACTTGTGGGAGAAGCACCGACAATATGAGACGGAGGCAGCCGCCGAAATTAAAGATGGCCGCCGTCCCAGCGCCGTTTCCTAAGCGGTGATTATAAAAGCAGATCTGGCTGCAGGAAACATTCTTCAAATAACTCCTCTTCTTTGACTACGAGCGTCTCCGTGGGCAAAGAGCAATAACAAAACACTCGTCAGACTTTCAAAGCGGTCGGTGACCTCACCCGCCTCCCAAAACGACCTTTTCCACCTCGGCGTTTGCCACCAAAAGCACAAATTAGACAGCCGATCCCGCCGAGGGCTCGTTTCAAAAGGCTCTATTTTAAAATGTCGCATGCTGGACGATCGAGGCTGCGCGAGCGGCCGCAGGACAGCGTCTCCGTTTTAACGCTGTGAATCACCGCTGGACAGGATGGTGTTTGGGCCGTCAACTACATGGTGGTTGCTGTGGTTACGTGGGCGTGTGATTGTCCTTGATCTCTTACTCACTCGCTCTGTTTATACTAAATCGGGTTTGAGTGCAGAAGAAGAATTCCTGCAGTCTTTAGATTATTAAAAACTCCCTCAGGATTAAATGTTTACGTTTCCTGATTCATTACTTTCTACTTCCTGCAATTTGCTGGTTCTACTTTGGTATATTTGATAAACGACGGTAACACGGAATCGCGCCTGATGCGGAACCTTTTGGGCTCCTTCTTGGCTGGTTTTTATTTTTTCCACCCAAGTTTCATTAAAATCATTTTGCAGCAGAAACATATCGAATTACTTCCTGTGAATTAATTGCTGCGTTTTTTGGGGTTTTTTTTTTTTAAAAAAAAGGGAAGAAGAAGAAAAACCCGGTTTGTTTAAAGTGTGGCGAGAAATGGAAGCGCTAGAACGCTGAGAGGAAATCATAAAGGCTGATTTACTTCATCCCCATCTGTCACCGATGACTTTTTCACCGCAGAACATTTATTTTGAAAAGCCGGTACTTTCCTCCAGCAGCTCTTGGCGGGAAAAGATCTTGATGGATCACCGGAGGTGTGAAGGTCGGCAACAAGAAGCAACCGTAGAAATGGAGCAGCACCCCGCTTCTGCCGGGCCCCATCTGCACATTGTTACCACGTCCTGAGATGGCAGCCAGTCGCTCACATCAAAGAGTTTCCCTACAAGCGTTGACGCATGCTAACTCCGCGAGATAACGCTATAATGGGAGGGGGTTGACCATCCAGTCTTTGCACTCAGACTCAAATAGTTGGCGTTCCCTCCATGAAATGGAGACTAATAAAGTCCGAACGAAGCTAAAGCTAAAGTTTACTCCGGCTAACCTCAGGCTAAGCCTGCTGCGGAGGTTTAGCATCGCAGCATCGACACCAGACGTTTTCAGGGTCCTTTGAGGCAAAGAGCCAAACTGAAATCCACGTCTGTTTCCAAGGAGACGATGATTATGGTCTCCTGGCAGCCTTGGGAACGGCGTGCAGAGAGCTCTTTAGACTGTCCAGCGACTGTCCTCTTAAATCTGCCGGTCAGAAGAACATTTATCTCATCTCCTCGATGGCTGCGGGAGATCTGAGTCTTCTGGTTACTGTCAAACACCCAGGAGGAGGCTAAGGGAACAGGGCCGCGCTCCCCTCTTCCCGCCCCGCCGTCCTCGCCATCCATCATCCGCTAACACGCCAACCACGTCTTCGGGACGCGGGCGCACGTTTCCCTTTTCATCTTCTTTGTTGTTTTAGGCCACCTGCAAATGCGTTTCTCTCCCTCTCGTCCTCCCGACTCGCGCGTCCGTCGGTTCGGGGCCTCTCACATGTGCGCGACAGCAACGGCCAGAACAACACGGAAAGGAGGAGGAAATATGCGATGGCTTCCGCACGTCCTCCCCAGACGGCCATTGTGTGGGAAGAGGCGCACAGGCGCTGCGTGTCACGGCAGGGTGAGCGTGTTTGGATGTGTGTGATCTGTCCGTGTACCTGCGGCTGAGTCTGGGGAGCCAAGCTTCCAGTGGGAGTCGGGTCTGGACGCCGGTGCGGCCCGCCTCCGCTCGTCCCTCCCCCACTCGGCTGATTTGTGGCTCCTGCAGGAGTTATAAATCTTCAATTTCCATTGCGCAATCAGTCAGGACAGGCCAAAGTTGAGGGGCTGCGCAGCGTTAAAGGATCTGGGACGGCACAGTGGTGGATTCAGGAGAGGCACCTGGACCCTCGGGCCCCGGGACCCTCTGGGCGCCTCTGGTTTGGGCTTCTCACCTGCTGTGTCCTGCCTGATGTGGAGCCAGGAAGTCCAGTGGCATCTCGCCTCTCAATCACAGGGAAGGTCGGGGGACTTTGCTGAAGTGAAATGCATTGTGGGATACCTCGCTGGCCCAGGTGGGCACAAGTCCCGTCCGTTGGATACTTGATTAAAATGGGCCTGCGCTAAAAATCTCAACGCAAACTGGTCAAAGTTCTCGATGTAACGCGAAGGCTGACGGCGCCGGTGTGACCACGCCTCCCCACGTCTTCATCAGTTAACCCAAACAGCCCCCGCGCGGGCCGCAGGGGTCAGCGCGGGGCGATACGAGGGTCATCCATCAACGACAAAAACGTGCTGGGCTCTGGCAGCTGTCCCAAAGGTGCCGCGGCTACCGGAGCTAGCACAACAAAGACATCCATGTTTCTGATGTGGCACCTGGTGCCAAGTTTAGGAGGAGAATTGAAAGCTAAAACTGTTAAAAATGCTAGCTGCACTTTTGTCGTAATATTGTCAGCTTGGATCAAAGCACCGACACGGGATTTTAAAAGTTTCTCTTTGATGTTTGCTAGCATGCAGGGTTCGGATAGCAGGCTAAACCGTTCCAAACATTCCTCACCTTTAATTTTTTTTGCTTAATTTAAGAGAAACAGAAGCAGCGACCGAGGAGGATTCTGCTTGTGCTGAAGCGTGAAGACGTCAGAGTTTAACGGTCGCCGGCTGATCAATAAACCGACCATCAGCTGCACGTTTACTGCCCTCAGAACATTCCAAGGATTTGGGTTTCCTTACAAAAGCCTCAGCAGGATGGCACAGACCCGGGAGTACAGGTGTTGCCATAAAAACCGGGACCGAGATCCAACAAGGACGAGGAGGCCGGGAGGTCTGTCAAAGGTTGCTGCTTCACATGACCATAACCAGCGGTTCCTGAACTTCCTGAACGAAGAAGCCCTGGCTGGATGGGGTGGGGGGGGGGGGGGGGTGGGGGGGGATGGTGGGGGTGGGGGCGGGTTACTGTTAAATGTCAGAATTAAGTTTCCAGTTTTCACTGTTTGATATCAGGGTCAGATGGTTGAGCGCGATTCCATCTGCTGGTGGAACCTTCCAAGATGCCCCCCCCTCCCCCCTCCAACCCCCCCCCCCCCCCACACACACACACACACACACCTCCTGCTCCCGGCGTTGCAATTCACCGTGAATAAACACTCGAGTCAGCTCCCAATTTGCTGGTTCACGTGACAAGTGTGACGCGCGCAGATGTTCGTCAGGATCAGACGATGCAGAAGCTCTTTTATTTATTTTTTGTAAAACTTTGCCGGGAGGAAGTCGCTAATCGGACCAGGCACTTTATTTTGATCCATTCAAGTTTTTGGGGAAGAGGGCGCAGCTATAGGTCGCTAAGCTAACAATCCAGAGGGCTTTTGAACCGGCTATGCTAATGAAAGTTTGGGAACATCTGGCGGCATTAGCGGCCGCACGTTACAGCTGAATTTCCTTCTCAAGCGGTGTGAAGTTCCGCCGGTCCAACGGCGCCCGAGAAGCCTGAGAAAAGTCCAGAGCGCAGGACTTCAGCCGGGCCTGCAGACGATTCCAGCACACGCAGATGGAGCCGCTGCGTTTGAAAATACACAGACTCGTGACTTCCCCGGGTTTTTTTTAATGATCTGCGGGGCCACTTTGAGCCAAGAGTGTGACTGCGTTCACCTGTGCCAGCGCACACAGCCTGGCCCGGGTCCAAACCAGCGTTGAGCAGAAGCAGAGGTGGGCCCGGGCCTCCTCCCCACGTCCCGTCCCGTCCTGCTCCTCTCTCCGCCCACACTCCAGCTCCCATCAGCCCCCCGACCGCTGCCGGAGGAGACAATGCGATTGTCCACCTTGTGCGCGTGGAGATGTGTGTAGGTGTGTTTGCTGGCATGGCGGCCGTGCACGTGTGTGCGTTGGAGCCTGGTGTTTGTTATTCCCTCTGCAGCCACGCTGTCTTTCATCAGGGCCCCGTCCTGCAGCCCACAGACTCTCGGTGTTGGGTTTCACAGTCTGGAGACCCCGTCTGCTGCAGCACGTGGGTGGATGATTTCTAACACATGGGAACCTTGGGATCCCACGCAACGCTGGAACAATAGAGGACCTGTCAGTATCGGGGCACGGAACAGGACGAGACGGCAGGCGGTGATGATGTCAGAATCCTTCACACCCACCCACGCTCCCTCCGCCCTTCTCATGCACCAAAACACCAAGAGTGGAAAAAAGAAAATCTTATTTTCTTATTGCGCTGCAGCAATAAATCTCCCCAAACGACGTCCCGCACGTATACATTAGCGAGCAATTACACAGAGGAGGACCTGCTAGCCTCATCGCTCGTGCCGTTTTTGTACTTACGCGTTATTAAAAGCTTATTTTAGCCGCTTTACTGCTGCGGTCGCCACAGGACGGATGAGCACCAATTTGGCAGAGTCCCGGCCGGTGACGCTGGTGCCGCAGCAGTAAAGTGGCCTCACAGCGAGAAGGTCCCCGGTTCACGATTCCCAGCGCCTTTGTGGGTTTCCTGTGCACGCACGACTGCGAGACGTGGACGTCCGTCCAGTGCCGTGCGGTCGCAGGACTCGCGCCAAAATGATACGACCGGCATTCGGCGGGCAAGCGGACACATGTTGTTAGCGAGAGGATTCAAAGCTGCTTCGTCAGGCTTACGTGGCACATTGTCAGACGCTCCTCATGCTAGCTAGCAAGATTTAGCTCAGCTAAATGGGAGGGGTTGTTGTCCCGCTTGTGTTCTCTTCACGTCCGTCAAATAACGAACGTTTTCTCTGGCTGTAAAATCTTCCCGCCGATATCCGCGCGGATGTTTTTATCAAAGTTCTTCATCTGTGTGATCTGTTGTGTTGATCTGTTGCTCTCAAACAGCGGTTGTTAGGATTAGGTGTCACCTTCAATCCTCCTCTAAATGTAAATTTATCTAGCTAGCAGTCGTTGTTTGTGCAAACTTGGCTAGCTTGACGTTCCCACTGCATTGTAGTAGCATATTTGTATTCTCCCCGGGCTAGCTACAACGCAAAAGCAGCTGCTCCCAAGATCGAGATCTTTCACTGGCCAGGGGCGGAAACGCTAAGCCAGATATTGCGCTAGTTGCAGTAAAGGCAGGAAGTGAGTGAATGATGATGCTCATCGGCAGCGACTAGCTGCTCATGTCCTCCGAGTCTGTCCTGTCTGGCTGTTGGCGCTGGCTTTCATTTACCTTATTTTCTTCAACAATTGCGGTTGTTTGGTTTCTGCTCTGCAGGATCGTTTCCGCCTGCGTCGGAATGCTGGCAGAAGAGCACCGTGTGGGTGTGTGTAAGAATTCCCGTCGAATCCCGGAGGATTAGCCCGCTCACAGCAGCCGCGCTCCAGCTGCACGCCCCCTGGAGAGCGGCCGGACTTCCTGTGACACCTTCGCCTCCCCGAAGCTCAGACCCGGCTCCTCGGCCTGCGAACAGTTGGACCAGGAAGATCACGGCAGGATTGTGTTGGTTTCATCCGGAACGTTGTTTGCGGAGTCGCGCCGGCCTTGATGCCGGTGTTTGTAGCGTGAAGGCGCAGCGTGTCGCAGAACACGAGAACGTTGTTGTTGGACCCGGTGCAAGTTTCTGACTCGTTCCCTCCCTCTGCTCCTCTCGAAGCAGGAACCAAAAACACAAAGATGGGCCTGATTTCTCCACACATTCAGAAGCTTCATGTAAATCCCCCCCAACACACACACACACACACACACTCCGCTGCCAATTTCTAAAGAAAATCACAGCAGCACAATATGGTAGACATTAGGTAAGGTGGGGAGTCAGGGAGAAGGGAAACAGGGCCGTTCTCAGTGGTTGTCTGGAGTCCTGCGAGGCCACACGCCAAGCACGGCGAGCGAAGAAGGCCATCCATCAGTGGAGGAAAGGGGGGGGGCAACATGGGGCCAAAACACAACAATAAGTGTGTGTGTGGCCATTGTTCGATGTGCAGGCAGATTGTGTGTTGCTGGTAGTCTCACACCCTCTGAGTTCAGTGGGAGTCAGGACCCTCAGATTCTCCCAAGAGGGGGGCAGCAGGCAGGACCGGTGGGAATGAACTTTTCCATCCAAGCGGCCAAGCGTTCGGAATGCCCGAGTGGAACCCCCCCCCCCATCCCGAAGAAAAACACAACAGGCTTTTATTAGTTTCTACATAAATCTGACATGTAAGATGGGAAGAAACAAGACAAACAAACAGCTAAAACCAACGCGACCAGAGGCAACGAGGGACGGTCGCCCGCGGCTACGTGGGCCTGACCCGAAGAACCCAGGGACCCATCTGTGGTTGCGGGTCGGTCTTGACCACACAGTGGTCTCCAGGACCAGGATGTGGTCCCGGAAGGAACACACTGGCTCTTGGCACCTTCTGAGGAGATCTGCTCGAGGGTCCAGAAGCCAAAACCTCCGACACTAGAGTCATTACAATACTGGTTCTGACGTCGGACCGAGGCGGTTCGGGGTGAAATATGATCCAGGAAGCATTAAACATGGGAAGGGGGGGGGGGTAGCTCACGTCTTGTTCAGGGTCCGTTGGAATGATAATAATTGCCTTGTTCTCATGGAACGATGCTTCACTCCTAAATGAACCAGGTGTTTTCGGACCTACAGGCGATCCTGTTGGGATAAAGCCCTCTGAGGGTCCTGGTCCAGACCGGCAGGGTTACCGAGTTGTAATGTGAGAACACACTCGCACTTTGGCTCTTGACTCGTTTTCTTAAGAAGCCCGACGTGCTCTACACGCCGTTAGCTTTGAAGAAAATCCGATGGACTGTAAACCCGAAACGTATCCGAGGAAGTCTTCGGAATCTGCAATTACAGCTTCGAATCGGTCTTGCCGGGTCTCAACACTTCCTACTGTCAGAGGGCCCGATTTTTATGGCCATTTAACGCCACATCAAAAACGTGGCCGAGGCACCAGAAACACGCCGCGGCCCTCGGCACCAGCTGGCGTGGGAGCGGTTCCCCTAATCCCACCAGCGACGGACAGGAACTCGGACCAAAAAACCACCTGGGCCGAAGTGCCGCCTCGCCGCGATACATCATCATCACCAGCTTTCATAACCCGGCGCTGACTCTTCATCACGCCGTCCTCCTCCATCATCTGGACTCGCCGCAGGTCTGTGGCGGACAGGAAAGCTACTCTTACAACGATTACGTTCAGGTCGGCCTCCGTCTGAGGGGGAGGTGTCGTGACGGCTGCCTTGGCTGTAAACCAACTCCTGCTGGGCTATCACCTTTCAGCCCCGCAGCCTCTGAGTTATTACAGCGCGGCTGTTTGCGGCGCTGCTAGGCCGGCGTGCTGCGAGCTAGCCTGGCACTGCCTCCGCCCTGAGACCCCCCCGTTCCCCGGTCCAACAGCGTGCAAAGGGCTTCCGCCGCAGGTGTCTGGGAGTTCCTCCTCCCCCTGTCAATCCCTCTCCTCCTTGACGAGAGCTTTAATTCCCCGTCCTCTCGCTGCTCCCGTCCCTCCCAAGCCCGCGGGTTAGCCGCACAGGCAGTCCAGCTTGTTCTCATTTATTCTGCTGAGTTCAGGGGCTCGCTCTCGCTCCGCAGACCCCAGCGGTTTGCCTGCCGTCCATCTCTCACTGTCACACGCTCTCCTTTCTTCATCAATCCCTCGCTCGCTTTTACAAGTCGGAGCAGCTGGTTCGGCTGCCGGGTCCCGGGGGGATTTGGGATATTTTAGAAGATAACGTTGACGGAGGTGTCGGAGGGAAAGTTCAGAGGCAACGACGGGGGTTTCTGACCCATCTAGTTGCTCCGTCCAGCAACGATTCTTTGTTGTTTTGCATTGTTGCCTTGTGTTTGTTGAATTATAGCAGCACCTTTATGCGACTTCATTTTAGCGCTTAGCTAGCAGCGGCCGTATTGGTGCCAACATCTTGGTCGCGTTGGCTAATTAAAGAGGAAAACAACTGTTCCTGCTTCACTCGGGTTGCTCACGCGGCTCCTTTATTTCCAGTTGTGTGGTTTGCCGTGCTGTAATCCGAACAGGCAGGTCAATAAAAATAATTTTTATGTGCGCGCCGCATGTGCCAGCTTCGTTTTTATTTTCTAAACAGCAGCTGCGGCACCGCGACTGACCATAAAGTCGCTTAAGCGCTGTGTAATTTCCCTCCGACACAATCCGCAGAAAGCGAGAAGGCGAGACGCCGTCCAGCACGGTAGCACCCCCCCCCCCCCCCCCCCCAGCTGCCCCGCAGAGCGGAGGCCATCTTGTTTGTGCCGTGTAACCGCCGCCGCCGCCGCCCCGAAACCGAAGGTCCAATAAAGCGCCCAACTGGCAGGCTGAAGCTGGATATTTACCTTCGACTAATCTGAGCATGGTTTATGTCATCCGGGCTCTGTGTGTGGATGGAAACAGACATGTCTGAGGTGGGGGGGGGGGTCCTGCTGCGCCCCCGCTACCTCATCTTGACCCTCTGCACAAACCGGTAGAGGCTTTTGAGGAAACTTGATCGGCAACGAAAAACAAGAATGAAGTCAGAACTTTATTTAAGGGATTCGGCAGGAACCTGCATCTGCGCTATCCAGGGGAGAGGAGACAAAGGGGGGGGGGGGGGGACAGTGGACCCCCCCTTACTCCCCTCTTCTGAGTTGTTTTCTGAATGCCCGCCAGGAAAGTTTAATGGCTGTGGAATTTGGACAGGAAAAAAGCGGCGCTGGAAGTTTCAGAGGAAGTGGAGATTTGTGCCTCACCAAGGCAGCACCTCTGTTTGTGTTCTCCCAGGCCAAGCGAGGGAGAGAGAGAGAGAGAGTGTGTGTGTGTGTGTGTGTGTGTGTGTATGGGGGGGTGGTGGAGGAAGAGCGTCAGAGCGCTTTCCCAATCAACAACAGGCACCCAGAGGGAGGCAGGCCTCCGCCAGACAGGCCGCCATCACTTCACCTCACGTATGCGCAACCACGCCTAGAACAATACAAGAGCGCTCTGCCAGACACACACACACACACACACACACACACACTTTGCACGTAGCCGCAGACACCATCACACACCATTACCATCTTCTCGGCCCGGCAGCTCCGAAGAACGACCCTAAAGGTTTCCAGATAATTACGTTCGGAAGCGCAGGAAATTCACCTGAAGACCTTCCAGGAGCGGCTCTTCCCACACACCTTCCCCAGCTCTTCGATTCCTTTCTTCTTCCCGTCCCCTACCCTAACCTCCGCTCCAAGGTGGACGATATTAACGGATCGTCCCTGTTTTGACGTCTTCCCACGGGTCCTCAGACTCTCACCCATGTCACCACCTCATGCCTGGCTCCCCATCCTTCACCCCACACCTCTGCGAGCTCAGCCCAGAGGCAGATGGGCAGACATGGGGACAGACAGGAGAGGCGCCCCCAGACCAGCCCCGAGGCACTGGGAAGAAGCCCCCACCCCCGCCGGAGACCAGTCCACCCATTACGCATACATCTGTGGTGGCTACCAGGGGATTCCTCCAACACAACGCGCTCGCACATGTGCTTCCCCTAAAGCCGCGTCTTCAAAACATCCTAGCGGCAGCGTCCGCCTCTCGCCAAAAATGAACTTGTTACGGAGGTGAACCCCCATGATGTCATGCTAGTCATGTAGCCGATACGGCGGAAACACAAGCGGGATCCACCACACACACACACACACACTCACACACACCGAAAATGGTGCAAATCAACTCAGTAGATGATTCTGAAGTGAAACTATAAGGTTGTAGTTTTAGAGACCGTTGACCACGCCGAGGTAAACACGGCCGCGGTGGTTCCGATGGCTGTGACGGACGGTTAATAATACGTTTGACGGATTACCTGCCACGGAGTTCATGTCCCGAATCCCAACAGGAAAGGGCGGCTCGCTCTGCTGGGATTCCCCTTCGGTGTAAAACTGTCAGTCCACCTTCTGGGCAGGCAAACTTTCAGCTCCTCAAACATCATTATCATTAATCTCTTTCAGCCATTTTCCTAAAATAACAACGTAAAAATGATTTAAAAACGGGCCCAAAATGTCGTCGGGTTGTATTTTTCGCCCCACAGACGAGCCTGAATCAGCCGGGTACAGTGGTGCTTAGCTAGCTGTAGCAGGTATGCTAGCAGGTAGCGGTGCCCCGGAAGCCGCCTTTATTACTAGTTTACGGGTGACATAATTTACACATGGAATCTGGGCCAGTGACAAACCATCAAAAGGTGTCACAAAGTCGTTTGTCTGCATGAGGCGGCAACAGCGCATGGGGGGGGGGGAGGGGCTTCGCATGCATCGCGCTCCAAGACAAATAGACCCTAAAGAGGAAATGCCTCAACAAATGGCCCCCAAAAGTCATGTGATTGTTATATAGCGGCGGTCACGTCACCTGTGGAGAAGCGGACGATGTTGTTAAAGGCGGCTCGGGGCTGCTGCTGGAGGGAGCCCCCCCGCCGGGCCTGGGACATAACATTTGACACCGCGGCCTGACACGACAAACAAACTTTTGGCTCCGGGCTCGGCCCTAAACAAACTGCCGACTCTGCTGGACGCCGGCGGACGCACACCTCCGTAAACACGGAGCCCTTAGCCGTTCGTCATCGCAGATTAAATCTGACGTGGAAAGAATTCCCAGTTCTGGGAGAACCAAACTGTTCGAAATTCCACATGCTGCTGGCAGATCCAGGCGGCTCTGCCCACGAGGACGGCCTCCAGCGTCTCGATATCTGATCCGACGGGCCGTCCTGTCAGAGCGTGAGGATCAGCAGATTAATCCCCCAACCTGCTGCCAGAGAAGAAAATCTTTTGCAAGAATCTGGTATTACTCACGGACCCTTCTGCGAAAAAATCAGACGATATTCATCCCACAAAAATTCACAGAAGGTCCACCAGGATTTTATGAGAGCTGGGACTCAAACGGAGCTTTTCACTAGTCCTCATTAGTGGGTTTAAGTCCGATGATCTAATGATGGCGGGTTTTATTACGGTAAATAAAGTCTTCACGGTTCAGATGATTTAATCTGACTTTCTATCTTTTTAAAGACAGAAACATACATTTAAGAAGCTTCCAGGTCCTCCAGACCCGGTTTCAAACCTCTTTTCCTTTATAATATTCAGCAGGGCCGTGTTGGCCTCCGCTGCCCCTGCAGACGCCGGGCCCCCCCAAAACTCTCTCCCCCCTTTATGAGCGGCCCTGGCTCTGGTTATTTATGGTGATTTTTTATTGCTTTAAATGACAGAATCCTTTTGTCTGAGACGGCATTTCTGATTGCAGCGCACTGGAGTTGAGACACACGGCGTTTATGCGGCCGTTTAAACGTCCAGATATTGACACGTTTATGACGCCGCGCAGCTTCAATTTATGACATCATTAGAAAAAAGGCGTCGGTATTTTTTTGGGGGGGGACGCTGAAGTTTCGGCAGCCACTTTCTCATCACATGTAGGCCGACGTTTTAAAGAACATGTAAGAAAGTAATAAATTTTCCTTCTCCCGTAAAGCGCTCGAGCATATGGAGCCAATGTGTGTGCGCGCGCCACACAGAGCGACTTCCTGTGTGAGGACGTGAGTTCCAGCCCCGCTTCAACATGAATGAGAGTCAGGAAAATGTTGGAAAGAGGGGAAAAGTAACATTAAAGGCGCTTTTAATGTTAAAAGGAGCTTTAGCATCAGCTGCATATGTTATAAATAGACCGGTGTTTCTGCAATCTGTTGATTATAATTATATAATAAATCTAGAAGTCTTGATAGAAATGGACAATAAATGATTTTTTTTTTTACAGCAAATAAAATAATCTGATCAAATTGCAGAAGGAAATAAGTTGGTGATGAAATGTGAAATAAAAAGATTTTATTTTTTTTTAAAAATATCTTATTTCGGGGGGGAAACTATAAAAGTCATATTTATTTCATTTGATTTAATTTGTCGACCAAACAACTTTTTACAGCTGACGGGGGGAAAGGAAATAAGTTTGAGCCACAAGTTTAAATATCAGACAATGAAATCAAATTTCTCATTTTTAAATTAAAACTATAAGAAAAAAAATACGATCATTACTAAAAATCATTTTTTTAATTTAAAAATTTCAAGCACGATAAAAAATATAGATATTGTCCACCTCTGACATTAAAAAAAGGTTCACCACAACTTCTTTATATATAAAAAAAATAATTTTGAAAGGAGATAAATAAATGTAAGCAAAAGTTAAGTATTATTTTAAAAACCCCAGAAAAGTGAAAGTACCTGAACTTCGTGACTCTTTGTGGACCTCAAACACGTCCAACACCTGATGTATGTGACAGCCGAGCTGACGGATCACCTGACCGTCTACCTGCAGAGGTGGGGGGGGGGGGGGGGGGGCTCACGGTGTGTGTGTGTGTGTGGGGATGGGGGGGTTCCCCGTCGGCCCACCTCAGGTCCAGGATCACGGCAGCGGGGTGGAACAGCAGCTCGGGCCTGTTTACTCAGCTGTGGGGCTCTGCAGGTCCAGGGGAAAGAGAGGATGTGTTCAGGGCCTCATTAATCATGGCTGCTTGGGAAGAGATAAACAGAGCCGGCCCAGCAGGGATGCTGCAGCTCCTGCCACCGGCAGGGGGGGGGAGGGGTGTGGTCAGGGAGAGGGCGCCGAGGACCCGCACACCGGGGGGATACGCCATAACACTTGCTGCTAGGGTCCACATCTGCGCCGCTACACGGGCTTGTAAATCCACATTCCAGGTCTGGCCGGATGCAGGCGGAGCACCCGCAGCAAGTGCACGAACCCGGGGCCGTTCCCCCCGTTTAACGGCACCAGCCGAGACCGGCGTAGGACGGTCACGGACGGTCCCTGTCGGGGACAGTCGTAAAGCAAAAAACGAAAAAACTCGAAGGGAAAATTCGAGGGTTTTCGAGGGGCCGAGACTCTTCTGAGGCTGACCACAAGCAGCCAAACGCCGAGGCTAATTAAACCGCTCTGGGTCGGCAATGAAGAGACAATAACAGGACCCCACCTTCATTCTTGTGTCCACACCCGTCTGGGACGGGAACCTGCCGAACACAGAGCGGAGACGGAACCGCCGAGGATTCCCACGTTCATCGCCGCCATGTTTTATTTCTGGAGAAAAGCGGGAGGTGGGATTTGCTCGTACGGGAGGTCAGGGGTGATGAGAAGGAGAACAACCAAACAGGAAGTTGGCGCAGAGATCCAGAAAATATGCCGCATTGGCTGAATTCCTGTTGCCGGGCGCCAAAAACAAGTCCTGTGTGACCCAGCCCAGGCTGGAGCGCCTCCCTCGCCCTCTAGTGGCAGACGTGTGGAATATGAATAAGCCCCGCCCACTCCATCAGAACCAGGGCGAATAAAAACTCCACACGCTGCTGTTATCAGGCATCCTTTGGCATCCCGACTGTCTCCAGGAACTTCGCGGGAACCCCAAACTAGACCCCCGACAGCAAGAAAAACCCTCGTGTGAACAGGAAGAAACCCAGAGCAGGACCTGACACGGTGGCGATGATGTGTTCGGACTCGTGGCTCTTTGTATGGCTGTTTCCTACTGATGATGTCATCCACTGCGTCCGATACTCAACACGTGTGGAGCCCGGCGGCGGCGGCGGCGGGAACGTCAGGAGGAAACCTGCTGCTGCTGTCGCCACTCCGCAAACGTTAAAACACTCTGGAGACGTTTTACACGCGTGGAGGGAATCTTCACCTCTCTCACTGGAAGGTTCTGGCTCCACATCTTTAACCGCAAATATGGGGTTTATTAAATATGAATAAAACGTTCTCTCGGCGCTAACGTGCTCCTGTCGGCCTGGATCCCTCCGGACCCCCTCCCCCCGATTCACCTTCTCATTAAACGTAAAGAACGTCTGAGTGATTTGATGAAAACGGCCGAGAGAAACGGCGTCTCCGTCCATCCATCGCGGGTCACGCCGCTCTGTTATTCTAAACCCGCGGGCCCAGAGGGGGGGGGGGGGGGGGGGGTTCAGAGGAGGGTCCAGAAGAGCATGACCCGCTTCCTCGTCCAGACCTCGGCGCGTCGGGGACGACGAGGCCTCACTCCTCCGCCGTCTTTCACCAGACCCCAAAAAAGACAAAGCGCGTGCGAGGCCAGGACCAATCCGGCCCAGAGCTGACCGGGCCCAGATTGATTTCAGAGCGCCTCTAAACGGGTCTGAACATATTGTATTACTCTGTTTATGTAAGGCGGCTCTTAATTATAGTGTGTGCATGTGCGCGGGCTACGTGCGCTAGCCTGTGCCCGAGCGCACGTGTCCTTGAGCCGCACGCTAATTGGCCTTGATAGTCTGGGAAAAGTGACATCATGCGCAGATCGTCTGGGTCCCCCGTCAGAGGTCAGACCAGCGGGAACAGATCTATGGAGTCCAGATACACGTGTTGCTGCGTCGCCATGGCAACCGCGCCACTGGCGCGGAAACGCCAAAGTTATATAAGCTCAGCTCGATCAGCGTCGCAGGCTGTTAAAATGTCGGCTGTTTTATATTAAAGATAAAACGCAAAGTTCACCATTTTTTTTCTTTTATTAGTCACTTTTTTAAATCCTAATTTTAAGGGAAATAAATTTTAATACTGAAGTCAAATTGTTCTGCAGATGTTCAAAGTCTGATTCTAAATGTTGTAATTTGTCATTTATCTCATGTTGTTTACATTTCATGTGCTCAAACTTTACAAGTTAATTGATTCGGACTTGACCGTTGTAAAATCCCCATAAGCCCCGCCCCCTAATTTAGGTCGCATCTGTTTACATCTCATCACCTTCAATCAGACTGTCATGCTTTTATTTTAGTTGGCACCAGTATGATACGATTTATAACTGATTCTATTCGTGTTTTACTGACAGAAAGATGTGAGTAAAATAAAGTTACACGTCATTTATAAACTTCAACTTTTTAATCTTTGTGTTAACTTTGCTTTTTTTAAATAAATAAAAAACAAACAAGTAAAAGCTCCGGTTTGTTTCTTCACGTCGTCACTTTTAACGGAAATCACAGTAACATTTGGAGTTTGACTAAAAGTCTGATTTTTGTTCTTCTGAAGGAAAAAAGGGCAGCAGTGGTTCTTTAGCGCCACCTAGAGGTCAGTAAAAACTACAAAATGGTCCCACTATTGTTCCCTGGTCCTTGCGTTCACAGTTTACACCTTTAAAAAAAGGCAGAACTCCGGTTTGTGCTGGTTAATTAACCAATTTCATTTGCTGCGGGTTTCCGAGCAGCTTCTGGTCGTTGGAAATATAGTAAATTTATGATCTTCCCCACCACCAAATGTCATAAAATGATGATCTTTGCTGTTTCTTTGTGTGTAAAATTGATTGATTGCAGCACAAATGTGTAGTTTGGACCATTAAACACCCTCAAAAATCGCGTTTGTGTTTATTATTATTGGAAATAATTTATCTTTTAGCGATTTTCAGATGAATATTTGATGGTGTAAAAAGGGCTGAGTCGCTCTGACCTTTAGCCAGTGTGAAAGCAGCTGTGTGAACGCAGCCGTCGCCGCTTTTATGACTCCCACCTGGACACCGAGCATGTGAGAATGAGGAGAGGAGGTGTTGCGAACCCATAAAAGCAGAGAAATAAACCCTCTCGCGTTGGTTCAGGGAAACTCAGCACAGGACCCAAATGTCACAGATCCAATCGCACGTTTCTCTGAGCGGATCATTTTAAACACTAAATGTAGTTTCACAGCCAAACGAAAGCATTTAGAGCTGAGAAGAAAAGACTTTTGGCGTCACACTTTAATTAATCCCATGAAAACAGTGACGTCTCCCGCCTGTTCCTGGACACTGTAGTACCGCCGTCAGCCTCACGGGGGCGCCCCTGCTCAACAACCCACCGAGGGACGCTCGTAAACGGACAATAAAGATCCTGAAAGAAACCCTCGTTCCCTTTATTGCACCAGTCACGCAGTTACCAACATCAGCCCTGGGAAATATTTACCCTAATCACACGCGCACGCACGCACACACACACACACACACACACTCTCTTACGAACCATAAACGTCATCTTTGCCATCTGCCGCCAACTCTCCACCGGCAGGTTCTCGCTCAGGTAGATGAAGACTCATCAGGGACCTTCGGTGGGTTTTCCCCCCCCACATATTTTTTAATTTCCTCTTCCTGTTGAACAACAACAACAACAACAAAGATATACATGAAATTTAATCAAGATAACTGCTGTGGCGTCATCGCGGTGGACTGTTAGCGGGCTTAGCTGAGCAGATGTTTGTGTAAAAAACGCTTGAAGGAAGATAAACTGGTTTTTTTATGCTTATTGACGGCTGGGATAACGACAGTATTGATTTTCAAATGTATTAACTGACTTTCTGTAACTCAACACACAAGTTTTAGAATAATCTCTTAGCTAGTTCCTAATTTTAAATGTTAGCATCTCCATCATGGCTAAGAAAAAGAAAGAAAAAAAGTGTATATATAACTTAACAAGTTCAGTATGAGACACAAGATCTCTGCCGTAATTTACTACATTTTTCTAGCAACAAATATTGACGAGTGGCTCCAAACTTCGTAGCTAACAGCTGCCTGAGCGACCTCTCTAGAACTGCTCGTGATTACGCAATGGGACGTAACCCGATAACTCGGGGAAAATGTTTGCGTTGAAGCACACCCGGATCAGATGTGCTCAGTGTCGTCACACACCAGGACTGACCTCGAGGTCATGGGGATTTGGTTTTTCGAGCAGTACGATGGAGTTTAACAGGGTCGCTAACAGTGTGTAAGCTATCGAGCTAAACACAGAAGTGCTGTCAGTTGTTGAGTGAGCATGTTCGTTTGTCTTGTGACACATTCTTCCCTTTATCAAAATAGAACATTTTAAAAAGGTTTTCGTGCGCCACACAAGGAGATTCAACAGAACATTAGCATAGGATTTAAAAGAATGCTATCAATTAAAATAAAGTGGTTTTAAGCAGTCCGTATGCTAACAATGAAAACATAGAGATTTAAATATAATTACTATTTTCACAGGTGTGTGGACATATTTTGTTTAAAAATGAGCAGTTAAAACATTTAAACTAAATTACTAATTCTAATTTTCAGTTAATACCTTAATTTCTTCATTGTAGAATGTAACTAAAGACCTGGCAATAAGCTCCTCCCTCTTTCAGGTAATTTAATTTAAAATTTTGTAACATAAAGCACTGCTAAAATTTTCATAATTTTAGGTAAAATGAGTTGTTCTAATGGGAAAAATGGAACAAAATACCATGATTGACAGCTCACAGTTGGCAGTCAGTGAATAGGAGTATTTATTTAGCACTGACGTGTGATGCTAACAGGAACACAGGCTGCTTCTCTTGTTTTTAATCATACCATAATTCGCCTTTATGACCTTCCACAAAGGGACACAAAGAGTCAGCAGTTGCTGTGAAAACACTCCTGGGAGTAAATAATGAGAGGAATGTGTGGGAATCGCATTCGTTACAAACAAATGACTAACAGCGACAAAGAAAACTGGTTCAAAAAGAACCATCACAGGCTAACGAAATATTAGAGCACATTAATGGCTAGCCTGCGTCTAAGGTTCTAGCCAGCGTGTGTGAGAAGCTAAACAACATTCTCCTCAGTGAAGTGACTGATTATCATTTCCTGCGAAACTGTGAAAACCCATTTTCTGGGTCAGCGGACCCCACAAAAGGACTGATTGAGTCCTAAAAAGGTTTTTTTTTTTCTCGAGCACGCGTTTGCTGCTCTTGCGTCAGACGAGCAGGCATCAAAGCAACGCAACCAAGGCAACGTTACTGCTGTCAGCTCAGGTCAACAGCTGTAAACCCCTGTCCTCCAGTCTTAGAGACAGATAAACACAGACAGTCGCACTTTGGTTGAGTTCATGCCATAGATATGGTCAGTTAGCCTTAAAACTAGCATGCTAGTAGCCACCAAAGTTAGCCAGGATAGCTAGCTAACCGTCAATCCCTCTATCTGAAAACGTGTGATGTGGTCGACTGATTATTGTAGTTGAAAGTTGTTTGATTAAATCAATTTTTGTCACTTATAATGATTTTAAGAACGATAAACTGACCAACGTCCGTGCTTGAACCCCTGGAGGGGGTTGCTAGCTTAAAACAGCTCCGATGTGGTAGGAAATGGTTCAATAAGGTTTTGTTAATAAATTGATTTTTAACAACACAAGATTTAACGATGGTTTGACAGAGTTGCTCATGTGTGACATCACTCAAGAAGAGAGGAGGAGGAGGAGGAGGAAGAGGAAGGGGGGGGGGGGGTAGCTGCTCCCTGTGTAACGAGATTCCCAGCTAATCATTGACTTTCCTGTCTTATCTCTGCCGTCAGGACACTCGGGAGGCCAAGTAACCCAGGATGAGCTGATGTCATGCTGAGATGAGTGTGTGCGTGTGTGTGTGCGTGTGTGTGTGTGTGTGTGTGTGTGTGTGTGTGTGTGTGTGTGTGCTGGTATCAGTGTATTGTTTGTTACAGTCTGTTCTCACAGGTGTAATGTGTGGAGGCTCCGCCTCCATGTTCCACTTAGGGTTTGTCAAGTACTGCGTGTGTTGTGTATACTTACGTATGTACATTCCTGTGTGTCTGTGAGTGTGTGTGTGTGTGTGTGTGTGTGTGTGTGTGTGTGTGTGACTGGCGGTCCTAAGTTGTTGGGTTAAGGTCAGAGTTAGGGGTCAGTAGTGGGGTCCTGTTGAACCTGAATAACTTCTGATAGGAAGGTCAGATCCAGAACCAAGCCCCACCCCTTAATTAGCCCCGCCCTCTTAATTAGGTCACCATCTTACCCTTGGAGGAGATTTTTGCACCCACAGAGCCAACGTCCAGCGGTTTGTCAAACTTGTCCTGCGTGAGAAAAAAGCCAAATGGCGCCCAGTTACAGGGTCACATGTCCCCAAGTCACCAGCCTTTAGCTTATAGCACTGAGGGACATCGGTGTCTGTCAAAGGACACCTTTCATTTATCGTCCTATCGCTCAAACTCGATGAGGTGTCCACCCCCGCAGGGACAGAGCTCGTAGTCCTGGCTTCTTGACCGTGTCCTCACCGCCTCACACGCACGTTTCATTTCACACACCTCCTTCATGTGCACATTCCAGGCCTGGAGACGTCCCAGGACGTCCCACACACTGGTCCAACTGTTCGCCCGCTTCAAAGAGCGCGAGGCGGCGGACATTTCATCCCTGTTGGGTCCTAAATTAGCTTAAAGGTCCGGGAGGTCGGTCGGAAGATAGGCATCTTTTTTCTGGCTAGCGTCAATGTTGGTGCTAATGCTAATGCTGGTAGCGTCAGTGGCTGGTGCTAATGCTGCTTTAGGGTTGGTGTTGGCCCCCGTGTTCTGTTCCACGGTGGAGTCCCGCTGATACCTCCCAGAACCCGTGTATTGTGAGCCGGGGCTTACTTTGGGTCTGTTCAGGTTTCTGCCTGTTACAACACGCGGCTCGTCGAGTGTTGTTTAGAGAGGAACAACGCCAAACGGGTTTTATTTGGTTTGTGGTCACGATAATATGCGACGTTCATTTCTTCCGGAAGTTCTTCAGAGCAAATTCCAACGGTCTTCCAGGTCGCTCCCACGCTACAGTGGATGTACGTGTCTGTAGGGACCTAGCGTGTCCAACGGACATGGGTCCTTTCGTACCAGAGACTTTGGTCCATTCACAGTTGCCTGATGAGACACTCGACGTTTTCTGCCACCTTAAATGAGAGAAATGAGTAAAACCTCTCCAGATTCCGGCTCCAGCAGGATTTCACCGATTCCACGTAGCGCCGGCGGCGTGAGGACGTCCGGGGTCACGCTCGGTGACCTTGTTTTATCGGTCTCCCAGCACCGGATAACCCTCAAAGCAAACACGAGCGCCGCTTGTTGGGGCTTGTGTGTCGTTCTGGTGGAAAGACCTGCAGGCATTGTTTACACCGCAGAGTTTACAAGGATTCCGAGTCATTACGAGCAGGAATCCGGGAAAATTAGACCGGCTCCCTTATGAAAACACAAGAAAACCCGCAAGGGAAAAAAAAAAAAACGGACCTCCGAAAAGATGCTCTTTGTTAGCTTTTCACCTCCGAACTGTGTGTTTCTTGATCTTCCTTATTGTCAGTATTCCGGACGGTCCGGCCGGGAACGGATCGCGACCGTCGATGCAACCGTGGCAGTTCTGATGGACGGGAACCAAAGCCCCGGCCCAACCGCCCCGGGACAACGGCCCAACCGCCCCGGGACAACGGCCCAACCGCCCCGGTTTTCCCCTCGTGTGGTGCGATAAACCAGCTGCATCACTATAAATGACATAACATGGCTCCTCTTTTTGTTTTGAACTAAAATTAGCATGGAGATGATGTGGAAAATGGGATATAAATGGAAATGTGGGTGAAGAGGCGGCTGGTGGCGACAATAGCAGCGTTTATACAGAACTAGCGCCGTGTGGGCAGGGGTAGAGAGACATAGAGGGACATAGAGAGAGAGAGAGAGAGGGAGCCAGGCGACGTCAACAAGGCTCCTCTGTGTCTCCTTTAATCCATCCTGCTTTTGGAACAATGTCTCCCACAACAAAGTCCTTTTAGCTGCTAATGGCGGCGTGAATGTGTCGATACACACGAATGCAAATGCACGTGCGCGCGTGTGTGCACGTGTCTTTTAAAAGTCACTCTAAAGCTCAACATTTTGCGCCAGTTTTAGGGCAACAGAGCCGATCGGCCACTCGCGAAGGTGCGATTTGCGGTAATAATCCGATACTTTAACGTTTTTTTTTACGCTCTGTCGGATCGAATCTCTCAATGACGTTTGAAACGAGGTAAAGATGGAGGTTCTGGCAGCCGCCTTTGTCTGGTATCTGGCGGCTCAGCTGGGCCAGTGCAGCTGCTCCTCCAGTCAGAAACAGCCTCTAAATGCTATTGTGCTCACCTGATTGATCTTCGGGGGGGGGGGGGGGGGCAGACAGGCCGTGCGTGGAGGGGAATGGTAAGGAAAGAGCGCGGACAAACAAGCCAGTCAGTGTGTGCGCCCGGGGAGGCCGGGCCGCAGGTGGCCGCGGCCACGCGGGCCCCCCCCCCCCCTCAGATGCCAACGGTGACATTTCCTGACTGTCTGCACACAAACGGGCATCCCGGCAACGGTGCAGCGTCCCGGCGGGAATGAGGAGCAGATTTTACAACACAGCTGGCAGAAGGAGGAGGAGACGCACACGCAGCTCCTCATAAAGGCGGCCATAAAGATCTCTTTCTGGCTCGCCCTCTTTCTTCACCTCCACTGAAGCTGGTCTGTATCGGAGTCAGGAATTCCTCAGGGTCAACGCACCAGCGGGAAATCACCCCGCTGGGCTGGAATCTCGCTGCACCGGCTCCATATTTGGCCTCTCTCAGCCGCTCCCTCGTCTTCTTCTGCCACTTCTTCCCCTTTTTAAAGAGTTAGCCTCTCGTATTTTTGATCCAAGGTGCAACGACCAAACGCTTGCCTCCGATCCGCGATGAATCTGATCCCGTTGGGAGCTGGGTTGCTTTAGTTAGACCAGTTAGCCACCGTTCTGCTTCAGTTTAGTTAATTATTCAGCGTTTCTGGGAGATTTTTCCCCCTTTTTTTTAACCAGACATTGTTAATTAGACGTGAGCTTCAGCCTGGTAGGTGTAAATTGATCTCCAGCCTGATTAACAGTAAAAAAAACAACAAAATAAAACGTATGAACCTTTGGCGTCTGTGTGTTTGAAACACTTCCAAGAGCAGCGTGACAGGTGACCTTTAACAATGGGATCCTTTCAGGGATTCAAAAATCCAGCGACAAACACGGCCGGCTCTGTTTTGTCTGAGTTATTTTCAGGTGTGTATTGTTTGTGCAGGCAATATTCTCCCGGGGCATCGGAGGACTGTGTGTTTTGGTCCAGGCGGTTCGGATCTGCAGATTTGGCAGCGTGGCACAGAAAGGATGTGTGATGTGGCAGGAAGTTGACAGGGGATTGATTATTTCTGGAGAGTAACTGAACATAAAGGTTACGGGAGCGATCCGAGGTCGCGTTTGACGGGAGGGGATCTCTGCTAAAAACCCTCCGCCGGACCCAAACTGGGCCTCTCCAGTGTCCCCATTACGCTGCACGTGTGATCAGTTCATCCCTCGGGAAGTCATCAATAGATGCGCCCCAGCAAACCCAGTAAAAGTCCAATAATAACAAGCGTAATAAGCGTAAGGGGCTTTGTCGAGCTAGCCCGATCGTTATTGGGGGCGGGGCTTAGGTGCTTCCTGCTGTCCACCACCAGGGGGCGGAAGAGACACCTCAGTTTATTGTCTTTCGACGTTGGTGATGCAAAAGAGAAATAATGCAACAAACAAACCAGGTTTTTATTAGCTGTCTTTTGGTCGTCGTCTGATCAACTAAAAATTAACAAGACAAACATTTCTCCTCACTGGGAGGAATTTGGGTTTCTCCAGGCGGATTGATCCCATATGGTTTTGGTTTTCCCTGGAAAAGTTGAGCAACCCTGGAGAGAGTTGAGTGAAATAAAAGACGAGTCAGTTTGGCCCCCAAAACAAGTCAGAGACGGGCAAACATGGACGAATCCCCCCTCGAATCCAGATCCCGTCCCGCTGTTCCGCGTTAGCCGCGTCTGTCACCGGTTTATCGATCACCATCGGCCTTATCAGGAGCGAGGGAAGGGTGGGAGGAACGGAAGAGGAGAAGCCCCGGAGAGAGAGACAGGGACATGTTGTTGACAGGTCCCCCCCCCCCAACACATCTGTCTCACCTCCTCAGTGTAAAAGCATTGAAACTCAAACCGTGCTAAAGTTCACGCACCTCATTTATGATACACGGTTTTAATTTGATGTGTTGGTCAAAAGAGGAGATTAAAATCAACCATTAAAAACAGAATTCTGACTATTTTTTTGTGCTAAATTTAGCCCCAGATCCTTTGAAAATTCTTATTGTTTGCTAAAGAAACGGGCATTAGCACCTTTAACATGAGCGTATTGGCGCCATGGTTGATGCTACAGACCCCATATTCGCCCGATATTGCTCCCGTCTGACGCTACGCTAGCGGAGGACGTAGCAGGATGCCGTGAGGACCAAATCCAATCCCGGCAACCGTTGACCTCTTCGGTCCTGCTGTTAGCTGTCGCTACCTCCTGCTGCGCTGGCAGCTTAGCCTCAGTTGGACAGGTTTTGTTGACCTCAGCTCCGTCCCTTCGTGATGCTAACCGTCCTTCTGTCCCCGTAGCTGCTGATTTTCCACCCCCGTCCCTCCCCCCACCACTGAAAGCACCTCTCTCTGGGATATTCCTCCACGCTGCCGCCTCCATTTGACCAGAGCAGCTGAAGCTATAATAGCATTTCACTTATCCATCAGCTCTGATCAATAAGCACTTTGAGTCCACTCCACAGCAGCACGCGGCCCCTCAGATGTCTCCCGCCTCTACTTATCTCTTTGCTGACGAGGCTGGATGAGACTCCGGCTCAGACCTCCGATAGATTTTACACTGTTTGTAAATGAACGACACGGTGATCTATGGGATTTCTTTTTTACGTTTCTATTGATCTTAACGGACCTAAAGAAGCCGTAAATCCTCTCCGGGCCGCAGCAACATGACAGCATCAGCGGATTATTGAACGTAGCCGAATCGGCGTAGAGGTATTTAACGCTGCTGCTAACGCTAACGCCGGGGCTTCTTTTGTTTCCGTTCCCTTAAATACGAGACGTTCCCTGTCCCCCGCCATGAAAGCCAGACGGAGAAATGAGGAATTTTGTGTCCGAAACACGCGCGAGCTTTTGACGCCACGCGTCACATGCAGCGATTTGCCAACACCGGGGCCACGAGGGCAGAACGATGAGTCACGATGTTGCAGAACTGAAGTCACGTAACGTGAGAAGTTCCTTCACGATCGGAGAGGAAGAAGAGTTCAGCGAACAAAGACCAAAGGTCTCCCTTTAGTGCACCTTTATGTTCAGTGATCCAGAGTCTGCCCCCCCAAACAGGCAACAGTTGCGGGGGAAAAAAGACAAACTGCCTTGACCAGGGAGAACCCTTGAGCAGGACCACGCTGGTATGACTGGGTGGAGTGGGACGCATTGAAGTTGGGTGACTGGTTGAGCCTTTAAATCCATTAAATCCTCTCACCTGAGGACTCGGCGGCCCGACAGCTGCGTAACATCTGTATTGTTGGCTGCTCTGACTGACCTCCGTGGCGCCTGCCCCCCCCCCCCCTCCCCCCAGGGCTGAGGTCACGTTCGGCTTCTATCTAAATGCGCATCTAAACATCATTAAGCAGGAAGTAGCATGTATCGTTTCACCTGTTACGGGAAGTGAATGAGACGAGTGAGACTGAAACCCGCCAGAAGTTGCTTTGGATCGGTACTTTGGATCGGTACTTTGGATCGGTACCGCCTCTGGAGCTGCAGCCTCTGGAGCTGCAGCCTCTGGAGCTGCAGCCTCTGGAGCTGCAGCCTCTGGAGCTTTAGATCCTGCGGTTTCCGTGTGGCGCAGACCTAAATAAAAAACCTCAGGAATTCAAGAATTCTTCAGGATTGCGTCAGTTTGGGAGCTGATATAAAGGGCTGCTTTTTTTTTCTTCTATTTTGTCTGTTTTTCATTTTAAAACAACACTGACGCGAGTCAAAGTTAAAACAAAACAAAAAAAGATAGATAGAGAGAAAAACATGTCGGGAGTTTTCGTGCCAGGGCAGGTTTTTATGAATGGAGCCCCTTTTCTTTCTCTCTCTCTCTTTTTGTGAATGAAAAACAACTGGAAAAGCCAGAATAAAACCCAGCAGCTGATTGGCTGCCGCGCAACCTCGGCCCCGCCCACCGACGTTATCGTCCTCATTCCAGCACTTCCGATTGGCCCGCGTGGGGAGAGGAGGGGGGGTTCATTCATAAGTGAGCGTATTCAAGGGGACAAAGGGGAGAAATTCGAGCTCTTGAAAGAGGAAATCCACCAATCAGGAGGCGAAGCAACTTTATCCCCGAATCTGTCCGGCAGGCGCCGTGACGGTGCAAACTCTAGATTATATACGTCCAGAAATGCGTAAAAAAGCTGTTCAACCTGTTGACTGTGGGGAGATAAACGCGCTGAAAGCCGAGCCGTGCCCCCCCCCCCCCCCCCGCCCCCTCCCCGACCTCAGCACGGCCCGTCTGACCCGTTTACGCACAAAGTGCTCCGAAAGTCCGGCGCGGAGGTGCGAAATCTTCAGCGCCCGTCCGTCACACATGCGCGCACCCACAAACAAAAAAAAAAAAAGGCAGGTCTGTGTAGGGGTGGGGGGCAGCGGCCCGCTGGGTAATCACTTCCCCTCGGTGTTTTTTTTTTGTGAATGGAGCTCATTATGCATGCAGCCTCCACGCAGCTCCATTGACGCGCAGCTCCCTCCTCTCATCTGAGTCCCTGCGAGCTGCGCGGACCAGCTCAGCCCCGATGACCACAAACGGTTAACGGATGGATTATAAGATGGATGGATATTTGGACCAGCAAGTGCCTTACACTTTAGCAAATGTACGTATGGATGCAGCTCGACCGTCCGGCTCGGCGCGGCTTTATTTGTTTTAATCGTCGCGTCGCGCGTCCGAGCGAGTTTTGCTCCGTGGCAGCAGCCCTGTGTGTGTGCGCGTGTGTGTGCGCGCGCGAGAGCGAGTGTGCGTGTGTGTGTTTGTGTGCGACGCCGAACTCGTCCTAAAACTAAGTGAAAATGTTGCGCTAACGTCAATCACGCGCCGGGTTTGGTGATGTTTGGGGAGCCGAGCGGCCACTTTCCTCGCAGGCGCGCGTCTGTTTTGCTTTTTTCCCCGCCGCGAACGCGAAACGTGTCGCTTTCTGAGCAGTTTGATGGTCACGCACGGCCGCAGCCTTCCGCAGAAATGACAACAGCTGCCATTTTCGCTGATTGATCTGCCCCTTTCTCACTTCTGCTCTCCGGGTTTGTGCAGAAATCGCATGGAAATGGGCCCCTAAACAGACTGTTAATGGCAGCCAAGAGGAAATACATGGAAACAGAGCTGCCACCTCAGGAATCCGAAGGTAAAACTCAGCTCAAATCTCAATACTTGACCTCGGCTCAGGTTATGATGAACCTCGGGACGTGTCTGAGTCGGACCCAGCTTCTCTAAACTCTGTCTCCCCACTCCCCAGATCTTTTTCAGGATTTAAGCCAACTCCAGGAGACGTGGCTCACAGAAGGTGAGATTTCCTCTTTGTTTCTCTTCTGCTCGCTGCTTCTGTGGACGATCTCCTCATCGTGGTGATGGACTTAATCAGCCGCAGCTTTCCTGCTGGGCTTTTTTCCCTCCCCAATGGGCGAGAAGGTGACCTCGCGTGTTCGTTCTAAACTTTCCTGACGGGACACATATGCTCATAAACCCCTGGATGGTCAGAAAGAGGCCGGAGGGGAGAACACAGACGGGACAGTATTAGCTTGGAGCATGTCCTATTTTGGCCATGTTGGCATGTGGCGTGCGTGCCAGCCAGCCAGCAGCAGCCAGGGCAAACAAACAGGCTGTTGGGCTCGTGTCACTCACGCAGCACAGAGATGGTCCAGGAGGTGGGAAGCCAGACTGGTGTTATGGGGGGGGGGGGTGAACCGGGAGGTGTCGATTGTGTTGCCTCGGCTGCTTTGATGCGCGTTTGATGTGCAGGTTTAAAGGGGAGCGCGGCTTCATTCTTGACATTTAATGTGAACCACATCGACATGATAAATCCTGTTTAAACCCGCCCCCCCCCCCCCCCCCCCCACCACCACCCCTGAAACAAAGGGAACCCGGTCTGGTTGTTGGCTCCCTTCTCCGAAATGAGAAAGCGGCGGTTCTGGTACCGGTGTTCCTGACATCACACCAGTTGTGGAGACCAGTCGCGCTCCAGTGTGAGACCAGTGAGCTGGTGTGTTTGGACTGGGGGGGGGGGGGCACTGGCATCCTCGTTGCTACTCACTCCAACAGAAGCCAGAATCAGAACTTCCCATATGAGCTGTAAAGTTCTATAACAGAAAGTAATAACAGAAAATGGGTGAAACCGACCTGGCCGTGGCTGCTGGGCTAAAGGTGCTAGCATGAGTGGGGTGACGGGGTCAGGTGGGGCAGGAAGTGGGGAGACGTCTCCGCGGGAACGGCACCTTCGGCGTCGACGCCGTTGTCGTCACATTAGCATTCTCAGCTTTTCTTATTCGGCGTCGAAGGGCAGCGAGTTTTGCGTCGCCGAAGCCTCGGTGGCTCCAGACAGAGAAAGGAAGTCCGCTCCAAGGGTTTGCGGCGTGGTCAGGTTCCCCCCGTTTAACATCTGTCGACTCTGAGGTCATTGGAAGCCTGTTTTTTTTTTTCTGTAATTATGCTGAAGTCACCCCACAGGAATTCACCCTATGGATTGGGCGCACGTTTGTCCCGTCAATGGGACACGCCGCTGAAGACGCTAACTGCTCTTTGTTAGCAGGTGGTCGCTATCCCTTTATAAGGGCTGGTTGCCGTAGCAACCACTAAACAAACATAAGGTCAGGCGTGGACAAGGATGCTGTTTATGCTGCTTTTTTTGGCACGTGTTGAAATTAGCGAAGCATAACTCGTGTTTTCGGAACTATTGCCAAACGTTAGCGTCCGTGCTTGGCTGTTCCTCGTCCCCGCGACGGGGTGTTGCAGTGTGGCCCGGGCCAGGTCCGCATTCTTAATAAAAAAAATAATCAAACGGTTCCAAATGTGAGTAAACCAGACCCGGAAGAGTGGCCGTACGGGTTGTGTTGGTGACATCTACCGTGGAAACCAGTCGCGGTCGAGTGTGTTTAATGTGCTACGAGGCTTTTTGTTTGTTTGGTTGTTTAATGGAAACCACGGTAATAAGTGACTTCCTGTACAAGCGGCCTGGTCACGTTCAGGTCCAAACCGTGGCCGCAGAACGGTCAGAAAATGCAAAATGGGTGCCGCCACCGCAGGAACGGCGAAATCCTGAAGGTGCCGGGAAGGATCAGGTTGCCGGAGTGTCCTCAAAAATGAAACTCCCGAGTGGATTTCTGATGAAGCGGGCGGCTGCTCGCTGCTGAATCACAGGACGGAGAGATGGAGGCACTATTTAACTGTAAGTACGCAGCATTTCCAGCCCCCCCCCCAGCTCAGAACTCCTCTTTCCTGTTGCATTAATTAAAGACTTTATCGTGACTGATTGCAGTTGTGAGGGATTCAGAAACGCTGTAAAAGCCGGGCAGCTGGCGGGATGATGGGGGGGGGGGTCGTTCTGTCTCTGTTTCTCCCCGGAAGCAGCCGACAGACAGACGGTCGGACAGACAGACGGTTCAGGAACTTGTCTCATCTTGTCTCCTTTCGGCCTCGACTGAGGCTGCTTCGCTCCTCCCAGGATCTCCCACCAAGAAGGAGGAGGGAACCGGGGGTGGGGGGGGGAGTCATTCCGAGCGCCTGGAAGCACGGAGACGAGCGTGCGCCGCTGACAAAAACAAAAAAAACCACTTTCCTTATGTGCCGACTCGCATCTCAAAGTCCCCCGTCAAGGTGTTCCAGGAAAATAATGGGATCCACGCGAGGTCCAGCAGCTTCTGGACGAGTGGGAACCGGCAGAGTTGATTGATTTGTTGGACAAGAATATCGGCTGCTGTGTCTCTGTGTCCTCCTGCCCCCGGGGGCCGAAGAGGCAGAAAAGTTAAGAGGGGCTAATTCCATTACGGAATAGTGGGCCACAGGATGCGCCGCTGTCCAAGAAATTGATGCCATTTATCCGAACATGTTCCAAAACGCCGTCATCCGGTTTCCTCTGCGCAGGAAGCGGCGGCGTGACGACAAAGCAGATTTGAATTTCTTGCTTCCCCGTTTCTCGTCCTCCTCTGGACAGTTTTGCTTTCTGTCTTGTCTCACCGGAGACCGGAAACGGAGGAAGCAACCGGGCGGACCCGAGGCCGCAGCCGTGTCCCTCCTCCCGGATCCTTCACGGGGGGGGGGGGAATGTAATTTGCAGAATTCCAAACGCCAAATTATGTGGAAATTAGAAGGTTCTTTGATCTCCGACGTGATGGGACAGAAGTGGGCTGAAGGACGCAGGGTTGGTTCAACCTAAATGTTGACGTCCACCTCCTGGAGGACGTCCACTTCCTGGAGGACGTCCTCCAGGAGGTGGACGTCCACTTCCTGTCTCGTTCTCTGAAAGCTCCGAGCTTCTTTATCCAAGAGGTTCTGGCGGACCAATGTGTTCCCCTTAATCTTCGATGAAGTCCAGACTGCATCCGGATCGTCCTGCTGGTCCAGAGACCAGCGGAGAGAGAATCCCTCACTTGTTCCGTTTGTAGTCCTGCGGTGGGAATAAGAAACCTGGAAACATGGAAGCAACTAACTGGTGGTGAATGGAGACCAACTGGGATGATGTACTGGGGTGCCTCTTTCCTCTGGTGTTCTTAGTTGCCCCCTTCCTGGTTGGAGGGGTGGAGTCGCCATTATTGCTCATTGATTAATGTCCCGGGAAGGTCAGGCCGGAGGTCGTGTGTGGAGAAACTTCCCTCTAATTCCCGTTTCTTCTTCTCTGCTTCCAGCTCAGGTTCCTGACAGCGACGAGCAGTTTGTTCCCGACTTCCATTCCGAGAACTGTGAGTAACTCCTTCGTTTTTTCCCGGCAAACGCGTCCGAAGCAGCGTCCAGGCGGGTTAGCTCCGCTTCTAGGGTCTATTTTTTTTGTGGGGGGGTGGTGGCAGACGCGAGCGGCCTAATGAGCCGGACATCGGGGAGCGCATGTGGAAGCCGACATCCCGCGCTGCCCTCAACCATTTGCATGCCTTTGAAGGGCTGAATGGGAACGACGCAGGAAACCAGTAAAGAGACGGGCGAGGGGGCGCAGGTACAAAGATGGACCTTTGTGCCGCTCGGAAGACGTGAAATGGGAAAGCAAATTCCTGGGAAGCGCAGCTGAGCGGCTCTTTCAGTGGTTTCCCTTTCTGCTTGTGTTCCCAAACAATGGCGGTTCAGGATCAGGGCGGGAGGACAACCCCCCCCCCCCCCCCCCCCCCCCCAGCGGCCCCGTCTCTCAGAACACCTCGGGAATAATCGCGGCTTCAAACCAAAACTGACAGCTCTCAGTCAAAGCCACTTCCTGTTGCGACTGCTGGCCCCGCCCTCGGTGACACACGGCGCCGTCGCTCTGTGTTGGCCAACAATGAGGAGGAGGAAGTGCGAATGAACCCCAGGGGCCGGCGGGGGCCATGTCTACTTAACCCCCTGACCTGTCAGCCAATCAGCTGTCAGGCCTCCACTAACGGCTGACCGGAGCCTGATATGCTGGGTCACGGGTGTGGGGGGGGGGTCCGGGTTGACGGGCAGCTCGCTTATCCGCAGCAGAGGCGCTGCGGCGTTGACGGACGGCCGCTGATGAGACGCCGCAGCGTCCAGCGCCAGAATCCGGAGCTGACAAGTGACGAGAAACACGCGCGTCCGTGTTTACACGAGCCCTCGCGCTCGTAAAAGTGCCGGGATTTAAAGGCTGTCCAGCGCGTCCGTGTTAGCACAATTAGCTTCCTTTGGTTGGCGGGAATGACGCTAGCGCGGCGCCTTAGCGGCAGCCTGCGAAAAGGTTACAAACTGGTAAAAGTGTTTCCCGGAGACTGCAAACAGCCCCAGCAGCTCTTTTGTGCTCGGTCTGTGTTCAGTCTGTGTCTGGTTGGTGTCAAAACAGGTGACTCACCTGTTTTGGAAACTCCGGCAATAAAACAAAGAGCACGTGGCAGAGCTGCGATCCCATGTGAGCAGGATATAATTGAGGCTTGAAGAAGAGAAGAAGAAGAAGTAGAAAGGTCAAATAAAACGTTGGCGTTTACCGAGTCAGGCTGCTACCTGCGCGCGTGAGCGACGGGAGGGAGGCGCGGGAAAACAGCGGGTGGAATGTTTGATTGGGAAGGGTTGCGCAACACCTGCACATCTGGTAAATCGATCTCATCGGCTGGTTTCTCGCTCAGCTCGCGCCCGACGCTGCTGCACAGGGTGTGTGTGTGTGTGTGTGTATGCGTGTGTGCGCGCGTGTGTGAGCCGATGATGATCGATGTCGTGGTGCCCCCGTATTTCATTTCGCCGCAGCCTTTAAGCAGCTCCAAACTCATCTTTATGAGCTCCTGTGATCCTTTGTGAGGGGCGGACCCGGCCCGAGGTTCTTGCTGGGTCCCCTTTGACCCGAAGGACCCCCGAGGGTCTCTTTCAGGGCCAAATGTTCGGGGTGTTTGCTGTCCGACTGACTCTTTTGTCCGTCCGCCGCCTGACGGGAAGAAACACGCGGAGGTGTCACTCGAGTTTATGGTGCGCGTAGTTGACGAGAGCGCGTCGTTACTGTGCGCGCGTGCGCGCGCGCGCTGCCTCTGGAGAGCGCTCCGCACAGGCTGCAGCTTCTTTGTCCAACTATGTTGTTTACACTTGGAGCAGCCCGTCGGAGACGTGACCCATTCATAAATTTTCTTCCCCGTGTGCGCAAGAGGAAGCGTGTCCCCCCCCCCCCCCCCCCCCCAGTCCTCCGCTGCTTCTCCCTCCTTCGCTCTTCATTCATAAAAAAAAAGCCCTCCAGTACTAGAGGCCTCCCCCTCGTCTCCAAGTGGACACACCAGGCCCCTCCCTCCCTTCCTGTTTCTGCACAAACTAAGTAGAATTTAAAAATCTGGACCCCCACCGCTTCCCTCCCCTTTCCCTTTTCTCTCTCTCTTTCCACACACACACACACACACACACACACACACACACACACACACACACACACTCACACACACACACTCTCTCTCTCTCTCTCTCTGAGTGTTTTAAGATGGTGAACTAATCCAGAGCTGTGTGGGACGATTGTTTGACTGCGTCTTGCAGTAATTATATAGGAAGTTGTGGCTCTAGAGCGGCGTTACGGAGCACAAACTGTAGCCGGAGAGATTCCCTCCTGCGTTGGGATGGGTGGGATTCCATAGGTGGGATTCCATAGGTGGGATTTGCCCCCTTTTCTGACAGGGACACGAACAAAAACGTGATTTCTCGTCTGTAAACACGCCTGGTTTTTCTTGCACTTTTGTTGTTGGAAATGCCAACAGATCTGTTCTGGCGTGTTTCCTTTTGTTTTTCCGGTATTCTTTCCTCATTTAGGAGGGTTTGTTTTTTCACGAGCGTGCAGCCGCCGTGACCCGGTGTCCAAAAAAAAAAGGACCCGAAAGAGGGCGAGGAGGAGAGCAGACGCAGCGAAATGGGGAAGAAAGTGCAGCTGAATCCTCCCAGCAGAGCGCCTGTGTTCTGCTTAGTCATGAACCCGCGGCCTTCAGCCTCCGTTGTTGTTCTGGATCAGAAGGGCCCTGTTTGGGCCCGATTGGAGCCCCCCCCCTCCCCTCCTTGAGAGACCAGACGTGCAGCTCTGAGTTCTCCGGTTTTTCCAAAATACAGCTGCAACGCAACACATCCAAAAAAACCCAAAACGCAGCCAGAACTTCAGACGTCAACTGTGTTTTTGTCCTGCTGGCCAGTAAAATGGCCGTTTTAGCAGCAAACATGTGATTCCTCTCGCGCGCGCGCGCGCACACGCAGGCGCGCGCGCTCTCTCCTGCAGTTTTATGAATGGGTGTGTTGTGAAAGAGCGGCTGAGGCGGCACATTGAATTACAGGGAGTGAACCTTCATTCATGACTTTTGGGCCACATCCCCCCCCCCAATCACACACCACCGCTCGCGTCTCTCCGGTTAAAACGGTTAAAAGTCTCCCGGGACACAATCGCGCCTTTGTCCCGCCCGACTTTGCGCGTTCCTGCAGACGTTCGGCAGCGTCGTCCGAGGCTCTTTCAGCTCCCCTGGAAATGGCGGCGTGCAGAGAAATGGCGGTTTAACAGCTTCCAGCGAGGCCCCGCTGCTTGTTGGATCAGAACAGCTCTGTCCAAACCAGGGGGCCTCGGGGATTTGGGCCAGGCGGCGCAGCCCCACTGTCAGCAGAAGGACTCTGTGAATGGGCGGCAGTGTGTGTTTTATTACCGGGGATTGAGAGGAGCTGCGTGTGTGTGTGTGTGCGTGCGTGCGTGCGTGTGTGCGTGCCTGTGCACGTGTGTTTACTTCAGCTCGGCTTCTCTGCAGCTGGATTGTTTTTTTTGATGGAACGGGACCAGATGCTGCAGGGACGACGTGGCCCCGCCCACAGCGACGCGGCCCCGCCCATATAGATGTGGCTCCGCCCACAGAGACGTCTATAGATACATACTGGTTGTTGTGGTGGTTGGTTCTTCTCCTCGTCTGGGGCCCAAGACCCCGTCGACCCCCGTTGACCCCGGCCTTGTATCAACGAGGGTTATTAGCACCCATCAGGGTGGAAATGGCTGTTTTTAGCTCACCTCTGAGCTCTGAACGTTAAAATTTAGTTTCTTCAGAACTTTGATCGGATGGCGTAGAGGGTGGGGCTGTGGCAACCTGCTGACGGGAGTGGGGGGGGGGGGGGGTGTGCAGGGCGTGCTGGGGGGGGGGGGTGTATTGATCTTTGCCATGGAGGAGATGTAGAGAGCTGATGGATAACTTGATCAAGATAAAGCCCAGATAAATCAGCAGAGAGTAGAGTGTGTGTGTGTGTGTGTGTGTGTGTCGGGGGTGGGGGGTGGGGGGGGTCATAGGTTTCGGGAAAGCTGTGGTCAAGATTCTGGGGGAGAACCGGATACGTTAGCCACGTTGACCGTGTCGACCTGCTGATAAGGCAATTAAAAAAGACACGTATGATCCAGAGAAACAAACAAGAGCAGCGGCACTCCCCCCCCCCCCCCCCCCGATCCATGACCCTCACCCCCACCCCCTCCAGCGGGCAGTGGGGGCTCATTATATCATCTCGCTAACAGTGTGGTGCCTGGATCGATGCCTACATTAAACATTAAGAGGGGGCGGCTCTATCGGGGGGCAAAGGGATGGAGTCAATACTGGGCCAGATTAATCACATCTTCCCCTCGCCCGTGCCCCCCCCCCCCCCCTCGCGGCACATGTCCCGGGACAGGCGTCTATTGTAACATGTCCATTAAGCGAGATTTACGACCGCTCAATCGTCATTTATGAAAAGCCGAGTCGGCACAATAGAGCAGGAAGTGGACGACGGGGGAAAAAGGTGAGCCTCCCAAGTTTTACCGCCCCCGCCCCAGAAGATGGTGTCGCACCGTTTCGGGGGGGGGGGGGGTTCCCGCTGAAATCAAAGGGATCCGCTGGTTTCTCTTCGACCTTCTGACGAAACGAAACGAATGCTGGACACTATTTCCAGTTGGAAAAAGTGGAAGTAAAACTCTGGCATTTGCAAAAAAAAAAAAAAAAAAACCCGTCACGGCGGGCGTTGGTCTGATCTACTTCCTGTTGACCAACGTGGCCCCCAGTAGCAGCGCGGCCGCTGCTGTCGGGCCCTCCGCCGGTCCTGTTCGGCAGGTTCCTGACAGCCGGGCTTTAAATAATCCGAGCCATTATCAGATGAGAGGAGCGTCGCTACGCTAATGGATCCCACCCTGCCGGGGTGGATCCGCCCGGCTCTGCTGGTGCAGAGGACGAGCGCGTCCCGCTTTTCTCTCCACCCTGATTGTGCAGTGACCTGAGAGGCACACATGTGCCGCACATGTTTCCATGCACCAGCGGAATGACGCCAGACCTGCTGCCGGGATCCTGCGCCGCTGCATCACTTCCCTTTCACTCTCTGCTGCTCGCAGTTTTTCCACTGAGGGACGGAGATGAAGTGAAACTTTGTTCTGGTGGGTTGTTGAAATCTTAAATCACCATTAAAATATATAATGGAAACTTTCTGAAGCGGCTTTTTCCCCACTAACAAAGTGGTCAAACACCGTTGGTGTCATAGCTTGAGACGTAGCCAAATAGCCTAGCCTAGCCTTGGAGCTACTGGATGCAGGAACCCAGAAGCTCCGACGCTAACGTGCCATTAGAGTCGGGTTACGTTAAACTCGCGCTGCTACGTTTGTGTATTCAGCAAAGCTGCTAATGACAGTTGCAGGCCATGCAAATCGATAGCTTCCTTTTTAACCTTTGAAACCGTGGTGGCGTAATCGGCGTCCCTGTTTGTATGGGTCGGTTCGCCGCATACAGGCGGGGGGGGGGGGGGGGTGAAGTCACGTGTTGGCAGCTGGCTCTTACTGTCGGGCCGAGGCACCGGACGAAGACCAGATCCCCAGATGTCCTGGAGATGATGAGACTAAAAGCCAAACGGTCCTCACGGCCGCCACTATTGAGTGCATATTTACATTATGCTAGCATGTTCTTCAGTTCAGCGAGACCTGGTCACCCTGGAAGACATCAGGCCTGACGTCCGCCGGGTTATTGTTAGCGGGTTAGCGGGGCTGTCGCGCTGCAGACTTCCAGAGCCAAGTCGTGCACAAACATCTCGTGTAAGGAACTCCAGATCCGCTGCCGTCCTCAGACTGGATTTCCCTCCGCTGGGGGACTTTAATGGTCGGAAAGGCTCTTATATAAGGCGGCAGCTGGGCCCAGTTCAGCCTGGAAATGTAAAACCGGACCTGTCTGAACCAGAACTTTCCGCTCAGACCCTCACATCCTCATGTGAACGCCGCCAGAGTGGAGGAATCCCGGCTCTGCGCGGCTCGGCTGAGGGGCCCGGCTCCCCGGGGGAGGGGGGGGGGGGGTGGTGCCATCCCTGCCTCTGTGATTTGTTTGTGGTGGGTGTCTGTTGAATGGGACGCCCTCCCCTGTAATGATCCCTCTACTTCCTAAAGCACTCAGCCATGACCGTCACCTTTCACCCCGCAGCCCCGCTGGAAGACCCAACATTTACATATGTAAAACGCCACTCCAGCCTAAAGCTGGGGGGGGGGGGGGGGGTGTATACACAGGGCTTTGGGCCTGAATGGGAAGCCACAAACGGAGGAAGTGGGTGATGGAACAGCGAGGATGAGGCCTTTGTCCTTAACCACGTAGGTGCTGCAGTCCAGCCCTCCAAAGGAAGCCAAAACTCGGACTTCTGCCTCTTCTCCCAATCGTCCGCCGCCGCCACATCTGCCTTTAAACGATGACACACGAGGACCGCCGTGGAAGCGGCGAGCAAGTAGCTAGAGGAGGTCTTTTCGGCCCAAACGTCGTCGTCTTCCTCTGTGCTCCAACCAACAAGTTTGGCTTCCAGCCGCCGCCTTGTTGTCGCCTGACGAGCTACGTTTTTGTCGCTCACGAACGTCCTCGCACTTTCGATTGGTCCCTCTTCGCCAACGCGCGGTAATTCCTCGCCGTCATTAACCAGCCTTCAGTCCTGACGGACATCCATCAACCGGATTCCAAATCCCGACCCGGGAGACGGCTTTTTCGAAAATATGCAAACATTAAAAGCTCTCCGTCGCCGCCTCTTTAAGCTTAATTGGCGATGATCCGTGAAGGTCGTATAGCTCCGGCGCGCGTCCGTACGCAGCTGACGGCGTTCCCAGGCCGGGCGGTTTGGAACGGAACATCCTCATAAAGTGAACATCAAGGGCAACATTCCTGACAATCGCATTAGTGGCTCCGCCCGGCTGCTCGGAGCGCCGGCGGCCTCCCAGGACCCCCGGTCGTTCACGGCCGCCCCGCAGAAAGAGGGAAGGTGAACGCCGTGGTATTATTAGAGTGGCGGTCATGTGCCACCGGGCGAGTACCAGCAGACGAGCTGCCGGAGACTTAGAGGAGGCAGAAATCCCATCGCGTCTGACTGGGAAATCTGGCTAAATGCTCCCTAATCCTGTTGATCCTCCGCTAAAGCCAACACTTCCTCACCTGCCCGCCTGCCACGGGAGAGCGAGCGCCGGCCAAAAATAGGAGGTTCGTGACGATGAGCAGCGCCCGTCGATTGTTCGCCGCCGTTTATCATTTTTAAAACCTCTTCCTGTTCTCAGTCAAACAAGTGGAACAAACGTCAGAGCCGCGGTCGGACGGGATGTTCCGCTCCGGGCGCTGGCGCGCACGTTTTATTTATCTCCTTTTTTTTTTTTTTTCCTTCTTCTTCACGGCCACAAATGATGACAAAAAGCTGTTCAGGTCCCATTAATCACAACTTATTCCTCCCAAATAAGGCCAAGGCGGGTTTAACAGTGACCGGTACGGTGGCCCTGAAGGTCCAACACAGACACACACACCCGCCGCGTGCAGCTGGAAGTGCACAGCTGCTGCTGTTTACCCTGTCGGGACCAGGAAAACATCCTGTACAGAAAACCTCCCTGCGCATAATAAACACGGGCCCTGGGCGCAGTGTGACGCTCCAGTCTGGGTGGTTTCTGTGGCCCCGGGGGTCAAAGGTCGCCTCCAGGAGTCCCGTTTGACGGACAGAGAGGCGGCCGCCGTCGGAGCGAAATCTGGGACGACATTCCTCAAGATTCCGACCCGATGTGTGGCGCAGGCTGACGCTTTAAAGTGCCGCCATCTTGAGAAAATCCCACCTCCCACATCTGGACGCCAATTGGAATGTTTGGTGTCACGTTAGCATATTAGCTTCCTGTTCTCTATCGACGCCATTTTCTTAAGCTAGGTGACATTTAACGCAGTTTTACGCCCACTAAAATAATGCCAATAAGTTCACAGTCCTCCGGATATTCAACTCCACTCTCGAACATTTCAACCGCTGCTTGGAAGCCGTCCGCGTTAAAGGTGCCGTTCATCCGCTAACCTCTTCGTGGTCGTCTGGATTTTGATTGGTCGCTGTCGGATCGGCTCAAAGGTCGAGTGAGGAGTCAGGAAATGAGGGGAAATAAAGAGTTCTGGTTCACTGTAAATAGACATTTTAGTCAGTCCAGGTCATGTGACTGGAGTCGAAGTGTGTGTGTGTGTGTGTGTGTGTGTGCGTGCGCGCTTTAACCCTCCTCTCTATTTATCCTCAGCGGTGGCGTTTCACAGCCCTCCCGTCACCATCAAGAAGGAGCCGCAGAGCCCGGGTTCGGACCCCAGCCAGTCCTGCAGCCATAAGCAGAGCTTCAGCTACCCCAGCGGAGAGCAGTGCCTTTATGCCAGGTGGCTCCTCACACCTGTACAAACGTCCTACTGTCCCTGAACGCGTCACCGCGGCGTTCCGTTTGCTACATTGACGGATGTGTTCGCGCTCTCCTCCGTGTTTTCAGTGCCTATGAGCAGAAGAGAGGTGCAGGAGGAGCTAAAGGCTCCTGTCCCGGGACCCCCATGTCTCCTATGCAGCAGCATTACTCCCCCAAACCCGCCACGGCCGGACGGCCCGACGCCGGCTACATGAACCCTACCGCCGCCTCACAGCCGTTGCCCAGCAACAGTTTCCCCATCAACACCAGGTGATACAGCGGCGCTCAAATGTTTAATTCCATCAATATCGTATTGGGTTTTTGTTGTGGGCGGGGCTGACTGCAGCGTCTCCTCTGTGATTGGTCAGTTCCAGGTATCAGGGCGCGGCCGGAGAGCCCATGTGCTCCCAGTTCCCACCACCAGCACAGCCCTTTCAGCGCATGCCCTCTGCCCCAGCCGGGCATGGCGGCAGTGGCGTGGGGGGGGGTGGGGGTCCGGGTGGTGGCGGAGGGGGGGGAGGAGGAGGTGGGGGTTACCACCGCCAGCACTCCGACCCCTGCATGCCCTACCTGCAACAGAGCTTCAAGCAGGAGTACCTGGACCCCCTGTATGAGCGGGCGGCTCACATGACAGGCTCCGGGCCCAGGAGCGGACCAGGACATGGCCCGGGACCCCACCCACACCCTCACAGGTTCCCCCCGGCCCACATGATGGTGAAGCAGGAGCCCACAGACTACACCTACGACCCCGGTGAGTCTCCAACGTTGACGTTGCTGCTTCGGAGGTGGACAAAGTCCAAAAAAACAGACGACAAAACGGGGATTCGGGAAAACTCTTTTCACCTCCAACTGCTTGCAGAGAAAAAGAGGAAAAGTGTTACTTGTCCCCTCCCTCCCTCCCTCTCGGAGAGGCAGAGGAATTTCATTGAGAAAATGGAGGGCACTGGAAAGACTAGAGTCCCCGGTGGAATGCTCTGGGGTTTCAGGTTGCACCAGCGGCTTCCTCTTTCTGCAGGCAGATGAACTCATAATGGAAAAATGAGCGTAGCCGCAGTAACCTGAACCTCTGACTGGTTGGGCTTCCAGAGGGGGGGGGCAGCGCAGGCACTTAAACAACAAGTCAAACCACCGGGGAGGGGGGGGGGGGGGAGGGGAGGGCGCTTCTCCTCCTTTTTTTCTTTTGTTGATGCACCAGGAAGTTCTGAGGAGAAACCTGGAGAACGTCAGAAAAGGATGTTTTGGTTTCTGTGAACGTCTGTGGGGGGAGGAGCTTGGGATGGGAGGGGCTTTGGGGGAGGAGCTTTGGGGGAGGGGGTTAAAGAAGCTTTAAGTCCTCATTCATGTTAAATCGGCAGCTTCATTCATCTGCACTGTAATGATCAAACGTTGGCGGCGCTGAAGGTTCCGTTCGCTGCGTGAGGCAGCCGGGAACGGACCGGCTGGTGGCTCAGACGCGTCCTGAAGACAAAGTCGTGTAAAAACAACAAGTGTTTTCTTTTATCGAGAACAATGAAAGGCAGACGCCTCGCGTCTCCGCTTCGCACACAATTCGGCAAATCCGGGGCTTAACCGCCGCACGAAAGCCACGCCAGTCGCACCCCGCCGCTCTACCCATCATTCACTGCAGCGGAAGGCGCCGTTTACTGCGTGATGGGGAGCTGCCGCCCCAGAATTTGGGTTATTTGTCTCCCTCCGGCGTCTTATCGCCGCCACATTCTCCGCGAGTGACTCACGGCCAGAGGCGAACACACGGCGGGACAAGACGGGGCACGAGAGCCAACCGAGCGCGGACAAAGGTGACGTGATGACGGGGGCCCAGAAGAAGCGATAGCCTGGGAGAAGGAGGAGTGCGGCGGAGGTGTGGACAGGCCCGAAGGTGCCGGATCACCGCCTAAAAATACCAGCGGGCCAGAGCAGCGATAGGACAAACGTCCTTGCGGCGCTCCTGCTGAACACACAAAACCACGGCGTGCACGTACGCGCGCACGCTGCGATTCTTGTTGTTTTAACCCCTCGTTGCTTCCTGGTTAATCACCCCCGCCCCCCCCTGTGTTTGAGAAGAGCCGTTTTAATCTGGACTTTTTATGTTTCAGACGTGCCCGGATGCCCCTCCATGTACCACCGCTCCGAGGGCTACCCCAACCCCCCCCAGCACAGCAACACTGAAGGTACCCCAGCCTCGGTATCTTGGTCACGCCGGTTAGAGCGCTGCGGTCATTGGCTTACCGGCGCGGACTAGCTTTGTTTCCATTGGCAGCGGCGTTGGCCTCATTCCCGCCTCAAGCGTTCCTGAATAAACTGGAAGCTGGGCCCAGTTCAGTTCAGAGTCCTGGAAAACGCCGCTCTTATCCCCTCGGCAAAATAGGAAAACAATCGCGCCCTCACATTTACTCTGACTCTCCCGCTTTCACTTGGGCGGCGTTTGCTAGCGTGTTAGCTTCACGTTATGCCATTGGCTCCTCCCCTTTGAGGTTGCGGAGACCCTGACGCGCTTCTCTCTGTGGTTCCAGGTTATCTCTTTGAAAACGACTCCCGTGTGGTTCCGGAGAAGTTTGAAGGTGAGTCCTCTCTGTTGTTGGTTCTTGTTGTGCGCTAGCAGGGTTGGTTTCACGCGACGCGGGGCCGTTTCCCGTGGTGCTGTTGGGGAGTGACGCTAAATGAGATGGAGTGGTTAGCCTGAGGGGGAGTGCTAGCGGTAACTTAGCTGAGCTTCTCGTGTTCCCACACGTGTGCACAACGTATCTGGTGACCTGTAAACAACCAGGAACACCAATCCGTGTTGGTTGACCTCTGCCCTCCCTGTCCATCAGTTATCTTTGCTAACCTGTATTCGGGTTTTGTCGCCTCAGGTTACAACGTAGCAACAGGGTGCTAGAGGAACATGGCTGTTCCAGAACCAACCTCTGTTCTCTTCCCTCTCTCCTCCAGGTGAGGTCAAGCAGGAGGGCGGAAGCGTCTTTCGCGAGGGTACGCCTTACCAACGCCGAGGTTCTCTGCAGCTCTGGCAGTTCCTGGTGGCCCTGCTGGACGACCCGGGCAACGCCCACTTCATCGCGTGGACCGGCCGCGGCATGGAGTTCAAACTGATCGAACCCGAGGAGGTGAGCGGCCTCGCCAGGGTAGACCAGAAGTCGCGGGTCTGGGTTTAGAGCTCCAGCATGCTTCCACAAAAATGTTCATCGAACGTAGGGTCCGTGTCGGTGCCCGTCGTGGCGCTAACGTTAGCCTGATAAGAAGAGCTGGGGGTTGATTCCTGGAAGGCCTTTGAGGTGGTGGCGGGACCGGCCCGATCAGAGTTTGGGCCACTTTCCTCGCAGGTCTGCTCTGATCCAACTTCCCATTAGTCCCACATTCATTATTCAAAACGCCCATATGCTGGACTGATAAACGAAGGGCGAGAGCTATCGCGGAACCATCGACCCGCACCAGCCCTCGCGTCCTCTCGCCGCGAGGTTGAAGTCTCGTATCAGGCGGCGTCCATTTAGGCGGGTCCTGCGCCGTTACTGTTTTCCATTATCTTTTCACTGTACATGAATAATGGATGCGGTGAGAGTTTTTACCAGCGCAATTAGGGCTGAGAGCACGCTAAGAGATCAAACCGGGCTGATGGCCACGGTGGGATACGACCCGTCTCCTCCTGAGTCATCAACGCCTCGGCCCCTCCCCCTCGCCGCTTCTCTCCGCGAGCTCCGTGTTTGTCAACACGACCCTCACACCCCCCCCCGCTGCTGCCACATCACGGCAGACTTTCCCCTCGCTGTTTGTGAGAATCTTCAGGCGCAGGCGGATGTCTTTTGTTAGCGCGGGCGGGGGGGGGGGGGATTTTAGGGTTGGCGGTGCGTTTGATGGCCGCCCTGACAGCCAACCACGGCTCCTATTTCACTGCTAACGCTGTACGACTCTGGTTGCATTCAAGTGGTAACGGCTTACATAAAAAGGAAGTGGATCCACATGTGGGGACTCGCCCCGGCCTTGGCGTGTTGACACTGTTTCACAAAAACAGCGAAGGGGGACCACTGGAGGCCAACGAGGGCCCCTAGTGGTCGCATCTGGAAACTACACCCGCTTCCTTCACCAGAGGAGGGGTTAGCATTTTAGCATCCCGTAGCAGGACGATGCTAAACCGTTCTTGAATGTACACATCCATGATCGAAGAAGCTCACGGCGAGAAGATGTGTTGATCGTTTGGCTTCCCACTGCGTGACTGTGCACGTTTTATTCATCAGCCACGTTCCTCCCCAGGTGGCCCGGCTGTGGGGGATGCAGAAGAACCGTCCGGCCATGAACTACGACAAGCTCAGCCGCTCACTGCGCTATTACTACGAGAAGGGAATCATGCAAAAGGTATGTTGAAGCTAAATGTCTGGCGTTCTAATTAAATGCCTCTGAATACAGCTCCTATACTTAAAAACACTGAGGACTTTGATTGATGCCTGACTGAAGCCACGCCCCCTTCTCGCCCTCTCCAGGTGGCAGGCGAGCGCTACGTTTACAAGTTCGTGTGTGAGCCCGAGGCTCTCATCTCTCTGGCGTTCCCCGACAATCAGCGGCCCAGCCTGAAGGCCGAGTTTGAGCGCTACGTCAACGAGGAGGACACCGTCCCCCTGTCCCACCTGGACGAGGGCGTGTCCTACACGACAGAACAAGCTCCACAAAACATGGGCCCCCAGCCCTACTCCAAAGGCTACATGTACTAAAGCCCCCCCGACCCCTCTCCTGCTTTCAGAACCCCTCCTGCTGTACCCACCCACCATCATACACATCCCAAAGCCCCGCCCCCTCCGCACATGCCCGCCCCACCCACTTGTATATAAGGCTATGGTGATTTTTGTTTTAAATTAATCTCGGTAGGGATTTGATTGTTTTCCAGAGCTGCGTTCCTCTCACATCTGAGGCCAACTCGACCCGTAAACATGACTGTGGTCAAAGAGATGCTTAATAAATACCCATTATACTCAAACTGGTGTCTGCATGAGTTCTTATTACACTTCTTATTACACGTGTTGTAGTCCTGAAGGCTAGCAGCAGGCTAGCAGCGCGCCGTCAGCGGCGCCTGAAGGCGCGGGAGATCCTCCAGGCGTTGGGCTCCTCGTAGCGGTTGTAGAGCGGCTCCAGTTTCTGCTGCCTCTTCTGGCGGCTGAGCCGAGTCGGGTCGCCGACCCTGTAGAACGCCGGCGCGAACTCCACCAGCCAGCGGGGGTCGATGGTGGTCACCTCCCGCATGTACTCCTTGGTGGTCAGCACCAGCTCGTGATAAACCAGCCTGTGGAGACGGAGCCGTCACTGCACAAACATGGAGGTGCACCCGCAGGGTCATGTGACCCCGGCTCCAATCGGACTCACCACTCGGGCTGGCGGTTGAAGAGCGTGCTGGAGGGGTGCAGGTACACCACCTGCTGGTCTATCAGGGTGCGGTACCCGTCCTGCGGGTGCTTCCTGGCGGCGTTCCTGAAGAACCCGCTGCAGATGGCTTTCTGAACCTGGACCGACGCCTTTTCCACAGGACACCACGTCCAGCTTGTGCCTGGGGAAGGTTTCCACGCAGAGTGTGAGCCGACGCCGCCCCCGTGACACTCGCTCACGCTAGCTCCGCCTCCTCACCTGTCCATGATGCTCAGCATCTGCTTGCGGATGTCCTGAGCCCTCTTCAGGGAGCGCGCCTGGATGAAGTTCTCGAAACACCAGGCGTTGGAGAACTTGTTGTTCTTCCAGGAGTTGTAGACGGCCAGCAGCGTCAGGTGGTCCCCCTCCAGCTGGAAGAACTTTGTCTTCTTCTGGTCGGCGAGAGCCTGTTTGTCCTGGAGACATCAAACATCATCATCATCATCATCATCTTAAACTCCACCAAAAAGATCAATAAAGAACCAGCGAGAGCTTCAAATGCGCATCGATAAAATCAGGGCTGACGTCAGAACGCTTCCTGCTGCTCCCAGAACCCAACGCTGGTCACCATGGGAACCAGGCGAGCTGGAGCGGGGGCGACATCGCACCTTTGGTCTGTAGAAGATGTTCTGCACCGACAGCATGGAGACGATGGTCAGCATCTCGTCGCTGCAGCCCAGATGGACGGACATGATCAACATCTTGCACAGCATGGGCTCCAGGGGGAACTCTGCCATCTGAAACACACACACACGCGCACGCGCTCGTGCGCAGGTCGCTGTGAGTGCTCAGCGCGGTCCCGGACGGTCACGCCAGACACCCCAGCACGCTCACCCTCCTCCCCAGCCGCGTGAGCAGCCCCTCGTCGTCCAGAGCCCCCAGCGTGTAGAGCTGCTCCATGGCCGTGATCAGCGTCTCCATGGGGGGGGAGTCCATGAAGTCGAAGGACAGCAGGTCGTTGACGCCCATCGCCTGACGGGGGAGACCAAACACCTCTGAGCACGTTCAGGAGGGGGGGCGTTCAGGTAGGAGGGGGGGGGGGGGGGGCGGCTACCTTCAGAGACAGCACCGTGCTCGCCAGGTTGGTCCTCTGGATCTCGGGCACGTTGGTGGTCAGCATCTCGTCCCTGTAGGCCCTCTCGGTGTAGAGACGGTAACACTTCCCCGGTCCGGTTCTGCCGGCTCGGCCCGACCTCTGCTTGGCCTGAGCCTGAAATCACAAGACAGACGAGTCCTCCCAGGATCTGGCCGCCCGGGCTCTCGGGTCCTCCCGTTGGGGACCGGGCCTCACCTGTGAGATGGGCGTCACCACCAGCTGGTCGATGCCCGTCTTGGAGTTGTAGACGACCTGTTTGACGAAGCCGGGGTCGACCACGTAGTAGATCCCGTCGATGGTCAGAGACGTCTCGGCGATGTTGGTGGCCAGGATCACCTGACGGGAAACACGAACGCCGTTACCGTCCACAAAATTCTGCGCGGAGTCCCACTGATGTGGCGGCGGCGGACCTTTCTGCTGCCCGGCGGCGCCGGGTCGAAGATTCTGGTCTGCATCTCGCTGGGCAGAGCGGAATAAACCGGGAGGATGATCAGCTCAGGAACGTCAGGCCCCAGCGACTTCATACGCTCATACAGGATCTCGCAGGCCGTGTCGATCTCTTCCTGTCCAGTCAGGAACACCAGGATGTCTCCTGGACGAGGGACGAACGTCAGGTATGGAAACACGGCGGCGGCGCTTGAGGTCTCTCACCTGGAGGTTCCGTCAGGTGGATCTGCATGACGGTGATCAGACTGGCGTCCAGATAGTCCGTCTCGGGTTCTCTGGCGTACAGGATCTCAACGGGGAAGGTTCTTCCCGGGATGGTGAAGATGGGAGCTTCAAAGAAGTACTGGGAGAACTTGACGGCGTCCAGCGTCGCGGACGACACGATCAGCTTCATGTCTTTGCGTTTCCGGATGGTCTGAAGGAGACGAGGGGGGCGTTTACAGGAGCCGGCGGCCCGTTCGGGTCCGAGCGGGCACCTTCTCACCTTCTTCAGGAGGCCAAAGAGCACGTCGGTGTGGATGGTCCTCTCGTGGGCTTCGTCCAGCATGACGAGGGAATACTGGCTCATGTCGGGGTCCAGCAGACATTCCCTCTGCAGCATTCCGTGGGTCATGTACTTGATCACCGTCTCCGTGCTGGTGCAGTCCTCAAAGCGGATGGTGTAGCCCACCTGGACAACCAGAGTCACAGGTTCAAAACCTCCCAGCGCGGCGCCAAAGGAGACAATGATGCATAAATGACTTTCACTCATCCTGGACGGTTTGGATCAGCGCCACCTAGTGGCCAAATGCCTGACATCCACATTTGACTAGTACTCGTCACATGAGTGATGAGGAACAATCGCTGGGTCGAGTCCACGGCGACAGAACCGCTCACCTCTTGGCCCAGACGGCAGCCGTACTCCTCAGACACCCTCTTGGCCACCGACATGGCGGCCACTCGGCGGGGCTGCGTGCAGCCGATCTTCCCCCGCGAGGTGTACCCGGCCTCCGCCAGGTACTGGGTGATCTGGGTGGTCTTCCCCGAGCCCGTTTCCCCGACGACAATCAAGATCTGGTTGTCGTGGACGGCCTGAGAAGAGAGGACGCGTCGATGATCAACAGGAGACGGCGCCGGCGTGGTGCGAGCGTCCGTACCTGCACCAGCTGCTCCTTCAGCTTGAAAATGGGAAGACTCTCCCTCTGCTGCAGGATGGAAAGCTCCGTCTTCTTCCCGTACGACACCTGATTCCCGCCGAAGGCCTTTCTTTTCCACTCCGGGAGATTGACGGGCATGGCGCCGATGCCCCTCATGTTGGCGGCGATCTGCCTTCCTTCATCTTAAATCGGGAGGAGGACAGAGACGTGGGATTACAGCGACGTTCCGCCCGGACCCAACCTCTAATCTGCCCCTTTGATTTCATCAAGATGAGCCGCGGCGATAACGAGCTTCCCAACGAGCTGCAGCTCTGGATCCGACTATGAGTCAGAGGTCGTAACCAGGGATGGAAGGAACCTCCCTCCGGCTCTGGAAGTCCCATTATGGCTGCTGCCAGGGAAGCTGATAATCATCTAACGATGTTAGAGCTCTGGCAGGACGAGGGACGGCGGCGATGTAGCTTCGTCATTTTAAATCCCCGCACAAAAACACAACTTTCTGTAATTAAATCCTGTTTGTTCCTCGCTGGGAATCTAAAACGCTCCGGGTTCTTACAGTCTGGCATGGGGTCGATCCAGTTCTTGTGGAGGCCGGTCGGGATGAGGTCCATCTCCGCCGCGCGCACCGCCTGCTTCTGCTCCCGCCTCTCTTTGGCGAGGGCGTTCTGCATCATGGCCGCCTGCGAGAGCGAGCCGTCCGGGTTCTGATGGCGGAAATAAAACGGCGTGAAATTTGATATTTAATTGACGGTTTTTAAAACTACGCCACCTGCTGGTGAGGCAATGAACAGACAGCTTTAAAAGTGCAGGGTTTTTTTTGTTTTTTTTCCTCACTTTGACTGTTAAATGTTAGTGGAACAGAATAAAGATCAGAATATCTCATTTAGTTAAGATAAATAAACATATGGGAGTCGAAGGTCAGTGAATCATGTGGGAACTTCTGCCAATCATGTGGGCTGTGGGAGGAGGAGCCTGTTCTGGGTTCTGCTCTGGTTTTATACCTTCACTATCTTGACTGGACTCATGTTGGTGCTCCATTTCGTCTGTCCCCTCAGGAAAGGCGGCTCCTCCTCAACCAGCTCGATCTCCAGCTCTTCATCTGCAAGTGGGCGGAGTTAAACTCACATTGATATTCGTAAAGCTTCGCGACGGGGAGTTTTACCCTCATCGTCGTCTATTTTGGGAAGGATCCCCGTCTCTTCGTCAAACTCCGGGAACTCTTCTTTGGGAAGTACGTTGGCCGCGATCATCTGAAGGAGACAGAGGATCTGTTCCAAAAACTGGAGCGTTTTAAAGGCTTCAGAGGGGAGAACGTGTGTGAGGAACCTGTTTGATCTCCCACTTCTCCAGGTCTGTGATCTTCGCCAGTCGTTTGCGTTTCGCCGAGTCGTCCTGCGTTTCGAACACGGTGGCTTCAGCAGGACGATCCGGGTTCCTCAGCGTTTCCTCTCTGACCACAGGGTCATGCATTCGTCTCCGGTTGGGGTTCAGGTCTTCGCCCGTCGCCTGATCCACGTCCTGGGGAAAGATTAAAAGAGTAAAGTGTAAAACAAATACCTCGACTCCATCAAGAGAACCGACAAACGTCAAATTCGACAGTCTTCCATATATATTTGTTTGACTGAAACGCTCAATAAAAGTGAAATTACAACTTTGAGAAACTCTTGATGAATTTTGTGGGGATTTTGTGGGTCTCCAACGCCCCTTTAGCGCCATCAAGGGGTAGAAAAGGGGAACTGCAGAATCATTTCATCAATTTGATTTATGAGATTCGGATTGTTCAGGATTCTAAAACCTACATTATTGAAGTTCAATACATTTTCTCTTCAGTTTTAAACCAACTGAGGCGACTCGCCTTCATACTCAGGCTGGCTTTGGTTCCGGTGACCGACAGCACTTTGACCAGAACCTTTTGACTTTTGGTGACCACGTCAGCCACATCAGCGACTCGTCCCTCTTTACGCAGCTCAGAGACGTGCACCAGACCTTCCCACCGTTTCCTGAAGACAAATACAGACCGACAAGAAGGAAAACAACATTAAAACGTTTCATATCATCAGGAGTCACCTGGCCGATTAAATGCATTCGACCAGCAGGTGGCGCCCTTTCACCGATCACAGCTTCATGTTGGACCCCTGAAACATTTTTAAAGATTTCACCAGCAGGAGAAAAACACTTGCACCATTTTGATGTCTGAGCCAATCGAGCTGCTGCCCCATGATGACCGAAGATGACTGTCACTTTAACACAAAAGTGGCTGAATTGACTCTTTGTGTCTTTTAACTGGCAGAAAAGTTAAAAGTTAAAGGCTAAAATAAGTGGAATATTAGATGTAAACTCACCTGAGACCCTCCAGCTGAACAAAGCAGCCAAACTGCATAATGCTGCTGACTTTTCCGTTGTAGATGTCTCCAACCACAGGCTCGTCTGTAGGGGGTCGGTCTACAGGTGCTTCCCGCCCACCATCACCCCCTGAACCGATGCTCCCACCAGGTGGGCTGGGTGGACGATCGCTCCAGCGAGAAGGCCGTTTCCTTCTGAGCTTGGGGTGGACCTCTCCCTCGCGTTCTTTGGACCTGGAGCAAGAGTGACTTCCCTTCTGTCCACACCCCCCACCACAATCGGCCTGCGCAGACGTGTCCGACCTGAGGACGCGATGAGGAGACGGCACGCGTTACAAAAACAGCAGCTGTAAAGAGTTCTTTTTAAACTTTTCACTGACGCAGCAGCATTTGCTCCACTGAAGTTTGGCATCAGCATCTCCAGCTGCTTCATGGCCGCTGCTGCGACCCGCTCATCTTCTGCACCCAAGGGGCCACATGGAACCTGACGATAATCGGATAAAGACAAGATGTGCTCGATAACTGTCGTTTATTTGCTTCTATGTGCAATGTAGAGGTCTAGTTTACAATTAACCAGGTCTAACCGTCCACACTGGAGCATCTGGTTGACATAAAGCTGGATATTTATCTTTCAGATTGTCTTTTTCACTCTTTGGCTTTCCTTCAGTCTGATCTGCTACCCAAAGGAAAGAAGAGTTTGTATTTATAAAAAAGATATGATTGGCATTTGATCAATAGTGTCTCTGTACCGTTACTGGTGGATGGTGAAGATCGCATCGTTTGAATAAGTCTGAGTAGATTAGCGATGAGCGTGTCCTGAAACAGGGGACAATGTGTTTCATTAAGCGATCGAAACAAAGTAACAGTGATTTCTGTCCACACTCACTGTGAATTCTGCTCCATTCTCGATTAAAACTGCTTTGAACTCATCGAACGTTTGGTTCTTTTCCGCCAAACAGATGACAAATTCAGCTGCACAGGGGAGTTGAAGACTGTTTATGTGACAGTTCCACACACGTTTTAACATCATTATTTAGCTGGAAGTGAGACGTCACGTTACCTAAATCTTTCTCGCTTATTCCCAGATGATTTTCCAACTCCGTGCACACCTTAGACACCAAAGACAGATATTCCAGACGTTTAATATCATCCGAAGCGTCCATTTTTCTCGAAATAAGAGCCCAAACAGGAAGTGGCTCTTCTTCTTCTACTTTAGTCTGTGCTGTGAAGACGCGCTGCTTCCCCTAGTGGTCAGACGGAGGTAGTGGTCAGTGCAGTATACTAGACAGGAACTTACTGGGATATTTGAGTAAAGTGTTGTTGTTTTTTTTAATCTTAAAAGAGATGTGGGTTCATTGTAAATGTGTGCATATAATCTGCTACTTTAAATGAAGTTACAATGTATTATTTCCCAATTAACCTTTTCTCTCCTTCACAATACATTCACAATATGTTTAATGAAGTCGATACATTAAATTTACCGTTAGAATAATCAGTCCACAGTCTGAAGTTAAAAGACAGGTCTTTGCTTCAAAAGGTTCTTCATGTAAAGGAACGGGAGATTGAGCTGTTGTGTGTATAAATGAGAAATTACACATGCAAGTATAGCAGTTGTGTTGTATTTTTAAATGAAAAGGAGAAAGAAATTTGCCCTTTAATCATTTTGATGGGGCGTCCTTTAGGCCAGGAGACGTTCTGCTCCGACAGCATGGAGACGATGGTCAGCATCTCTTCAAGTGTGTGATGGTGGTCTCAAACTGGGCAAAGAAGCTGTTCTGCTGCTGCTGGGTCTTTATAGTTGGCTGGGGCCCCGGATGGCCCTCCACATCTGTTCTGGTATCCCATAATTTCCTCTAATAGGGGTCCTTGGTCTGCTTGATGCCCCCCTCAGGTCACCTCTGTCCCCCATCCTGAAGGTCGAGCTTGTATCTCTGATCAGAGTCCGGACACCATTTGTCATCCAAGGCTTCCTGATTGGGAAGACTCAGTTCCATTGTGGATCACCAGAGCTTTGAGTCCATCAAATGTTTTCTTTTCACCTGGAAAACAAGGAGAATTACAATCCAACAAGTCAAGGAAGGGCAACAAACAATCCTAAAATATCACATCAATCTAAAGCCCACAACTTTTCGAATAGCTGAACCAACCGTGCTGCTGAGTGGTAGAAAAGAGAACGGCTGGGTCTGCAAGGAACCTCCCGATGAACCACAATCAGGGACGGGCTGGACTGGAAGTAGCCGTTGTGACGTCATGTTACTTTTATTCAGGAAGAGTAAAATACGTAAGATGGTGAATTTTGTGGGAAAAACAAACACATTTCATTTAAAAATATATATATATATATATATAAAATATAAAAAATTGGAATTTACATTTTCCAGTAGAGGTCAGACAAGGAACAGGAACTTCTTTCCTCCCACTTGATCTCTCTCCATGTGTCCAACAGCTCTTTTCCCCAACCCGTTTCCTCAGCCCATTCACACCCTACTACTGTATATCGCCTACACATTAAAATACGTGTTCAGTTGTTTCTTGTTCATGAGAATATTTGCAAATGTTTCCCACGATGACAAATGTTCTGTCCAGTTACTGTCCCGGATTCCTAACCTTGTCATTAAAACGTGCTTTTCCTTGTTTCCTTCTCGACGCTAGGTGGCAGTATAAGAACGGGAGCTGTAATAACTGGGCAACACCCGAAGAAGAACAACAATTCCAGTGTAGAAGAAGTACCAGCCGATAGCTTGAGTTAAATGGGGAGTTTATCAATAATATATATCTATAATCCACGAAACTAAAACAGCTAGTATATTTGTTTAAAAAAAAGTTCACCATGTTTAAGACATAAATGATAATAACAATTATTATTATAATTCTCTCGCGTGAATCTGTGATCTGACATCAACTGGCCTCAACTGAAAAGTAGGAGAAACCCGGGGTTAGTTGTAGGTATGTTGCCATGGTAACTGACTCGGAGTCACGCCGAACTTCTTTGTGTAAACACAAAAACCCGAGTTCCTTCATCTCAGGGCTTCACTAACCTGCTTTCTGACGCGCGTGCGCGTGTCCCGACGTGTTCAGGCGCTGTTTCTAATTGCAGTTGTATTTCCACCAGTAGGTGGCGCCGTTGGCCCAGTAGCGCTGCTTCACATCTTGTTGTTACCCCGCAGTAATTTACATTGTTTTTAATAGTTGTTCCACTTATTCTGCTGCCGGTGGGTTTTAGAATGTCCTCATGTTTGTATATATGTGTCTTTTTAAGAGGAAAAAAAGCCATATTTTCGAAAAAGAAGGACTTCTGTGCTGAATTTCTGAAGTATAAAAAATAATAATAAAAATTACTGTGATGTGTTGTTTTTTGTGACATGAATGTGTATACATAAACACTGGAAAGACATTCCCTCATGTTATGAGCTCTATTTTTCAGACTTTATACTGTATTACCAAGATGTCACATTTGGTTTTAATTATTACAAGAACATAAAGCGACACATATTTTCTTATAATTTAGTTTTACCTTTTCCCAAATTCAACAATCACAAATGCGAATTTACAAAGGGGGGAAGGCCCAGAATCATTTGTCATTTAAATCAATTTGCGATAAAAACCATTAACATCTGTACAATGTGTAATGTCTTTAATTAAAGTTTGCATCAATTAAGTGTATTATTCTTTTATATTAGTTGTTGATTGTTTATCGCATAACAACTTATTTATCTATGTTTTTTTCATTTAGTCTCGTTTATAGATTTGCAAACCAAAGTTATGTTTTCTCTAAAATGCCTGGTGTCTTACGGCCTTGTTTTGCTCATTGTTTTTATATCAATAAAGACTGTAAAGAAAAAAAACCCTGTCGTAAAAATATCTGCGCATGCGCAGAAGCGATATGGCGCAGCGCCAGTTCCGGTGCGGCTCGGGCAATAAAATTAAAATAAAACCTTTAAAGAGCTGCGACAGTCGTGTTTACCTTTATGTTGAACGTGTGACGATGTTGTTCGATATTAAAATACATCGAATAAATAAAGTACAAATTGTAACAACAGCGCGATTGACGTGTATGAAATGCCGTTTCTTAAAGTGTTCACTACAAAAACAACTAACACGCAGTTGTGTCTAGGATGTTTGTGCGCCGACAGAAATAAACACGGTCCTTGGTTACATAAGCCTGAATCTAGCACGCCCCCCCCCCCCTCCCCCAGCCTAAATAATTAGTTTCATAGAATTAAAAATTTACACATCTCTTTTTTGTTTGGCAGTCCTATTTTAGACCACGCTGGCTTGTGAGAAGCCTGTGGAGAAACTCTTTCATGTTCCTGCATGTCGCCATGAACTAAATGGCACATAAATGGTTCCCTGTGTGCCGAGGCCTTAATCTCAGCCCCCATCTAAGAGCCTCCTGATGGATCGTGCCCCAGCTGACACTCACGCTGCAGTTATAATCACACATGAATGCAATTTGTGCAGATTCTGTTGAGACAGACACACAAATGCGGGCTTTGATCTTGATATTTCTGCGCGCTAATCCCTCTGTGGCTCTAATATTGACATATTTGATCAACACACCTCAGCGACAGACGTGCAACCACAGGTTTTTAGCTCCACCTATGAGATAATGTTTGTCCTGCTAGTTTATGTTTCACCACGAACAGCGAGGCACCATAGTCTAATTATTTATGCCTCACTTGTCATATCTCACATTCCCAGGCTGGCCTCTTTAAAAGCAGACGTTTTACATTTTCATGTTGACTTAGACGGTAATGGAATCTCTCAGAGAGATCCTCCCCAGGAGGTTGAATTTTTTTTATTTTTTTTTCCTTTTCCAAGGAATCTTTGTGCTGAAAGGAATTTGAAAACAAGAGGACGTTGAAGTCCATTAAGAGCAGATGAGTTCTGCTGTTCAGGTCTCCAAAGGCAGAGCGGAACATTAACTTAGGTTCTGCTTTTTAAACATTAACAGGGACGGTCGCGGAATCTCTGAGATCTAAACCGATCCACTAGATTAATGCTGCTGCCCTGCAAAAGCACAACAGCAACATGGTCACCAACAAGTTCCTACAGTTTAATCTGGAGCTCCGGCAGCCATAAAACCCTCAAAACACAAGAAAAATTGTTGATTTAATTTAGACTGTCTTTAGGAATCTGGTTTTCTGCCCCCCCACCTACAGCTGGAGCGCCCCCCCCCCCCCTTCCTCGTGGCTGAAACTGGCACCCTGAGCATAACAAGTTCCAACTCTTACGGTAGCTGAGGAGAAAAAGACGTATTTCAGCGGCTGTTTGCTGGCGGATTGAGGCTTTTCTACACAAGCAGGCAGCATTTCCATATTTTCATCCTCAAACTCTGTTCCTCCGCCGCTCAAGTCCTCACCTGACCTGATTTTGAGAGCACGTGGGAAACGTATGGGCAGTGGGTGGGGGGGGGGGTGGGGGGGGGGGGCTGCTGGTGCTTACATAACAGGCCTGTTCTGTATGAGAACGCGCTCCACATATAACTGCCCTCAATTTGAACACACAGCGGGGAGTGGACACGAAGGAGGAAAAGTCTGAGAGGATTAGAGGCACGGGAGAAGAAGAATGAAGCGAGAGTTGCAGGAGCTAATCCACAGAAGAAGAAATTGGCGTGCACGTGTGCGAGAGCCAAGAACGGGTTGGGTGGGGCGGGGGGGTATTAGCAGCCATCCGCTATCCCTGGAGTCCTACTTGGATTTGCATTCCACTAGTCCCCCGTGAAGTTGTTTTCAGCCGCGCACGTGCACACACATGATAATGATGAGGATGCACTTTATGTAACTATGGTTTCTGTGCACGTGAGACTGTACGGACTTCAGAAAAGAGCGCTGCATGAAGAGACAAGAGCCTGAGATCCGACTGAAGCGCTGCTGACAGCAGATCTGCTGCAGAGCGGAAAATTCCATCTATGACACTGCATGAAGAGCGTGTGTGTGTGCGTGCACGTGCGCGCGCGTGTGTGACACATATGAAAAGAAAGAGAAAAAAAAGGGTGATCTGAGGGGGTTGGGCTAAGGTCCAAACAGCCAGAGAGGGATTGGTTGGCAGGAAAGCTGCCTTTGTGAGATCACAGCCCCCACAACAGCTTCCTCCTACATGGTGGACGCTGTGAGAACAGAACCCCCCCCCCCCCCCCCATGATGGAACGTTCCACGTTCTGCTGGATGCACCTCGGCAGGTCGCTAGCATAGATGCTAGCAGAGAGAGTGTGGTTGGTGGGTCGGCCGCTGCAGATGTGCTTGACCTCAGGTTGACCTTGAAAGCTAATAAAGATGCAGAACTTTACTGGGAAAAAATGAACATTTAAAAGGTTCAGTGACGCTGGATTGGTGACCATCAGGAGCTGCTCAGCTACTTCATCTAAAGTTCTCCAACGTGGAGCTGAAGCTTCTCTGGTTTGGCCATGACATGAAGGTTAACCTGGTGGCTGATCTTATTGGGAAATAAGGCGCCATCATCAGCATAGAGAGAGTTGGGACGATACGTCCTGACAGGAAATGATGCAACGCTTGCTGACCAACACGGCAGAGCCGCCTGCTCCACTCTGGACAAAACAAAATGCATCCTGACAGGTTTATATTCCAGTAAATATTGTGACATTGCCACCAGACATTGCACTCTCTTAGCTAAAGTAGATCACACCGTGTCATTAACTTAATGGCGTTCACTCCGGGACTTTTTAAATCTGGATGTCATTGACAGAGGTGGGAGTTTTACCTTGAACCAGAAAATTACATAACAAAAATAAAGAAAGCCTAAACCTGGAACAAAATGCTCCCAATGTTAACTCTTTAGCTAGCGCAGAATGAGTCGAACAGCATTTGCTCTGCTAGCTTAATTGTTGTGTATTAATCTTTTAATTGATTTGTATTTCTGTTCCATTTTCCAGGCAGACGCCCTGAAGTGCCGCATCGCCTCGACCTCGAGTGGCCAAAGGTCGCCTGACCTCTAAAAACATAAAGGAGGAGACGAGATAAACGTTTTCACGGGTTCATTTTATTAGTCCATCAATGAAAACACTCCAGCACGGAAACGAAGCCGGCTGGGAAACTGAATGCCAAAAAGAGCCAGTGAGATGTAAATTTAGTCACAGATTTTCCTTTTTTTACATAAATAGTTAGTAAAATAGACCAGCGACAGTTAGCGTAAAAATATCCTCCTTTCAAAGAAAAACTGAAAGTCACTCGAAGGTTTACAAACACGCTGATTGTCTGGACCTGTCGTAAGCAGCCCACCAAAAGAACCGGACGTGACACCACTGCGTGTTGGGGGGGGGGGACAGGAGAAAGGGTCATGGCACGAAGGACAGGTCCAGGTGAGGAGGGTGTGAAGGGGGGTGTGCGCTTCATGGACCATGAGCATTGTTCCGTTGCTAATATGACGTTTACCTACATTTAGTTGTCATAAAAATAGGATTTTTGGTTGGGATGGACGGGGCTCGTTGCATCATGGCCACTCTTGGGAAAAAAAAATAATTACTTTGTTATTTATTTTGTAAACTGAAGAAATTGAAAACATGTAAACGGATGTTGGTTTTGGCCTGAAATCACATCTGGACACGGCGAGGAGACACGATGACCAAACGTCTTCACAAAGGTGGTGGTGGTTGGGGGGGGGGGGGGGTCCTGATCCAAGACAGGTCTGGACATCGCAAGATTACAGGAAGAATGTTGGAAACACTCTGAAACGTCAGAGTCAGGAGACTCACAGGAACGACTCCAGAACCAGCCGGACTAGAAAAGACTAGAAACAACCACCAGGGGGCGCCACCGAGTACATTCCAGAGGTGGAAGCAGGTATCTGTGTTTGCAATCTTTTTTTTTTAATACAGCTAAGAACATTCTTCCTGTAACACATGTCTGGATTCTGTCCTGGACCAGAAGAGGTAACAGACCTGGAGCCCTCAGATGATCTTCCAGAGATAAAGACAGATAATAAATAAACTCTTCTATGCTAGACTGCGGTTCGCGTGGATAACGAGAAGCTTTCACTACAGAGAAGAAAGCAAAGCATCCGTCTTTGGCACCTTCTGACGAACCCTGACCTTGACCCGACAGGTCGTGACCCCTGAGTGTCTGCAGAACACGGCCCATTTTTTCCCCCAGCAGCCTCTGAACTCACAGTGATTGCGAGGAACGTCTGAAGAAGAGATTCAGAGTGGTCTTAGCTCTTTTTTTTTCTTTTGAAAACCTGTTTTCACTGCTGGTTGGATAAACTCCGAACGGGAAGAAAAAAGGTTGAAAAACAAAGAAATCACACGAGCGACAGCGGATGTTTTCAAACGCCTGGTGTCAGGAAAAACACCCCCGAGCACCGACGGCTGCCCCCAGGGTGGAGAAGGTGTTCCGCTCATCCTGCTGAGGCTAAAGCTCTGGCGTGCCGAGCCGAGTCCGTTCCTTTGTAAACAGTGTGAGTTGGTTCAGAAGATGCTCCCTGGTGGACGTGAAGCCTTGAAGAGGTCGGTTGGTGGTTTTGCTGGTGCTGGTAGAGTTGTTCGGACCTGCTACAGAGTCGCCTGAACCTTTTGAGCTGTTTTTTTTTTTTTCCTTTTCTTTTGCATACAAGCGAACTCGTGTTCTGCGTGTGGCCGGAGAGCTGAGTGGACACCCCCAGTGGATGGACGGACGGACGGACGGGTGGATGGACGGGTGGGAGAATGGAGACGGAGGACAGAAAGCACCCTTTGAGGCCGCTTTTTCAAACCTGAGCGGTTCTGAATCGGTTCAAAACCCAGTTTCGACCTGACAAGCATTGCATATTTTTCTCATAAAGAGCGAAAAATCCCTAAACTAGCTAGACGCGCTCATCTTGAGTACATTCTTATCTGTCCAGTTTTCCCACCCCGCTATAAAAAATATCCCACTGTAAGACAGCCACCAACTCAGAGTTGAGGTCCTGGTCTAAGTGCTCTTTGTTGTGTCTTCCGTCTCCCAAACGTGCACATTTGATCACTCATAATTCCGCTGGATCTCTGGCGCCCAAAGATCCGGAAGTTCAAACATGCTAGGCGGCGGAAAAGCCGTCGAATTGGGACGAGCTCACGTCCAACAGCGAAAATTTGATTCTGTCTCTTCAGAGTTTATCCATGCGGATATTTAACACTGTTTTTTTTGTTGTTGTTTTTTAGCTTAAAACAAAGACAACATGCTAACGGTTACACTGCCTACTGGATGTTTATCGCTGGTCTGCTCACGTATCCGAATGTCACGACCGGATCATCAAGAAAAGAGTCACAGTTGAAAAAGAATCATTCCGGAGAACAGCCTTCTGTTACCCAGAACCTCCCCTCTGGTGACCTCGCCACTCCGAGCGCAACGTTACATTCTTTAAAAAGCCGATGACAAAACTCCGTTTTACAGACTTCTGTCACGTACGGCGGCCTGAAAAGGTGCTTCTGGAGGGAAAACGGAGCGTTGTGATTGGATGGCAGCACCACGTGAGGGTCTACAGCACAATCTCTCACATGAACATGGACGGTGGCGTTCACGTGCACACACACACACACACACACACACGGAGGCATGCCTTGGATGCAGCCATGCTAATCTTTGAGAAGTCACACAGATGAAGCCGAAACAGAGCAGGTATGTTGAGGGAGGAGCAAAGCGAGTCCCGCCCCTCACGGGGTGGGCGGAGCTAACGCCGCATATCATTAACCGTGGGCGGGCTGACGGCCCTTCGAGCCACACAACAGGACGTGCACCTTTGGATGAAAGCCCAAATGTGAAAGGAAGCCCATTTCTGCAGTGCTTCTGAGGCACAACTGCTCGTTTCTGACCAAATCATTTTCATTCAACCACCGATTTTCAGTAACGTTCGCGTTTCCGTCCGGAAACTGGAATGTCAACGTTAGCCTAGACGTTAGACGTCGCTGAAAATATCACCTCGGATGCGTCGGACATGCTCAGCAAATGTTCGTCATATTTATTTCAATTAAATATGCTGTTATTCCGAAAATCTGCTCGTCAAATTAGCATCAACGGCTGTTTTTGGTGGGAACACACTAGCCTGTCACGCTAGCCGTCCACGTGCACGTGGGCGATGATGTCGGGATCCGATAGCACAATGTTTGTTGACGATGTTCTGTTTATGTTTACGCACGAGAAAAGTGGGAAAATTCCAGCTGGTGATACTTCCTGTCACTTGGGCTGTGGTTTTACCTCAGGATACTAAATAATCCAATTATTTACAACAATAAATCCTCATTTTAGTCTTTGTTTATGTCCAATTTTCCCCCGGGAGGTTATAAATTGAGGCAAGTGGAGTTTTCGCCCGCTCTGGCGAAAAAAACTTGAATTGTTCCAAACCGCGCTCCAAGGTCGGATTAATCTTTTAGTGCTAAAAGTAAACTTTTCTGAGATGTTACATAAAAATAAAGAAAAACAGGATGTGGGTTAATGTAGCTGCTGGACGGACCTTCATCTGGGGCGTCGCTCCTCCTAAGTTCACTTTAGATTTATCTTTTTCTCGCCTTAAACGAGTCTTTCCCAGCAGGAATGGGCTTCCGTACATTAAACCCCCCCAGGAAAACAAACCTCTACGGGAATCCATCGGCAAAACAGACAGAAGCAGGCGGACAAAAAGAACTAACAATGTGTTTTCTTCTAATGTTCATCATCATTTATTAGAAAATGTTCTGTTACCTGAGAGAATCCTTCAATAGCTTCTTTTACGCGGTCTCAGAAAGTGGTGTGTGTGTCTGGAGGGGGTCTGGCTGATGCTCTCATGTGGGGGGGGGGGTAAAGAGAATCATCACCAGTGATTCCACACAGGTGTAACACATAAAACCTAATGATGACCTGTCCGTTAAAAAGGGTCAATCACTGCAAATAAATGTAAACTTTAGCTTTTAGCTTTTTTTTTTTTTTGGGGGGGGGGGGGGTAAACTTTAGAGTTCAATTATAGAGTAAGCTCATTTCTTAAATGTACACATACTGCATATATGTTTAGTTCTTATAACCACGAACATCAAATCCACACTGGTGGGTCCGTCTGGGCCGTTCAAAGTGCATTTTAGTTAAGTGCTATCGTCCAGCTGCAGTTAGTCGTGCGGGGGCGGCGGCGGCGAGCGCTGCTGCCGATGCGTTTGCACGATACAATCGATGATTGGGGGTGGTGGGGGGGGAACGAGGCCTGGCCCCGCTGAATTCTGGGGGAAATTGCATTTAATTGGGACTCGGGACGGAGAAGAATTGAAGCTGGAGTCTTCTGAGAGCATCCAGTAAAACCTGAGCCCGGTCCGAAGGCGACACACACGCGCGCGCGCGTGCACGTCCACACACACACCACTTTCTGAACGATTTACACAAAAACAGCACATCTGATAGAATCTGTAATCTCCACAACACCTCCGCCGCCCCCTTTTCTTTCATTCTGAAACCAGGGCGGGGCCAAATGCCGGCCCGCCCTGGCGGTCCCGACCCCCCCCCCCCCCCCCCCCTAACAAAGGAGCGAGGGTCTACAGGCGGTTGGGAGACGGAGGCCGAATCTGGAAGAAGACCAGCTCTGTTTTTTGGAGGGATGGTTGCACAGACATCCCAACATTTGGCATCGGGGGAACCGAACTACCAGAGACCATCTCCGCCCTCCTGCAACGTTCCGAACATGAGACGGTAAACCCAGGACCATAACGATGGCGGGATGAGCTCCCACAGCCAGCCCTGAAACCGCACGCCCCCAAAACTGCACTCGGGATTTAATCTCTTTCAACTATTCCACATGGATGCAGGGACGATCCGGACCAGGATGGAGTCAGTTTGGAGGCTGGATGCGGCCGACAGGAAATCCAGGGGAAATTTTCCGACTATGAGGTGGGTGCGAAGTGGCCACGCCCACATCCATAGCGTAGAAACCCCCCTGGATTGGCATCCACGCGTGAACACGACACGGGAGTCTCAAGATGAGGCACAGGGGTCATGATTAATGTGGGGGGGGGGGGCATGGCATGCGCATGTGAGAGCGTGCACACAAACATGTAAGAAGTACACGGTTTTCCTAGGACAGAAGGATGGAGCCGGGAAAAGCTGCTGCCCGGGCGGGAGCGTCCCGCCTGTCTATTTACATCCTCGGGTAACGGCCCAAATGAAATGTAAACAAAACCAGAAGAGAAAAAAAAACACAGCATTTGTTGTTGTTTGTAGCGTGACCCGCTAACCTTTCTGCTGGTGTGTGGAAGCTAGGGGTCGTGGGTGCCGGGCTCGGCTCCGGGCGCCTCCCGTCAGCTACATTCAAGACCGTAAAACACTCGAGCGTTACAAAAGTCGGAGTCCCTCAGTCCCATTCACATTTTGAACGGACGCCGTTCAGCCGGGGAGCTGCTCGCCGCCGCCGCCGCCGCCGCCGTCCCGTCCCCGCCTCCAGAACCAAACGGATCAGATGCGCAGGCGAACAGCTGGAGGAAGGAGTCCTTCTGCCGGCGCGTCCACGCAAGCACATATAGTCTGGACGCATACGTTTGTTTAGATCCCCACACATGCGTCCCTGAACCTCCACGTGTGCCTGCAGGTCCGACTCCTCCGGGTTCTTGTCTTTTCGTGTCGTGTGAGGTATGACGAGATAGTTTCAGTTCTTTTTTTTTTCTCCGTTTCTCCGCATTTTTCCACAGAGCTGATTGTTGTGTTGTTTTGTTTTTTTTAAATAAAAGAAGTTAAATATATATATATTTAGATATATATATATAAAATCCTGTTTTGCCGTAGATCCCCCTGATAAAGGGGACGGACGGCTGGACAGACGCACAGACGGTTGGCATAGCAACACAAACTATGATGTGAAAGGTTTTCCTGTTACACTGCACGCATGGTCAAAAGTGACGATTTTCTTTCTTATTTTTTTTTTACACAGAGCAGTTTAAGCGTGAAAAACAATCATAAAAATAAGAAAACAATGATAAAAAAACAAACAAACAAACAAACAAAATATCTCCCATCATTTTGTTTAGGAGTCTTTTTTTTTGAAAGTCATCATCTTGTTTTTTTGGGGGGGATTTCTCTCTTTTTTTTTCTTAAAAATCTAAATCAGACGCATCAGAAGAAGCAGCATTTTCACCCCTTCTGTCACACACACACACACACACACACACACACACACACACACACACACACACACACACACACTGGCTGGTCAGCTGACAGGATCCAGGACGTCTGCAGTCCGCTCACAAATCCAGAGGTCTCTCCGCGGCCTCTCTGTGGTGGCCCTGATCTTTTTTGGTATGAAACTGGGTGAGGATGCCCCCCCCCCATCCTCCTGGGGGGGGGGGGGGCAGGGGGGGCGGGACTCAACACCGCGGCCCTGTTTTCTCGCTCCCGCGTCCTCTCACATTCATCCGGTGGTTCTGCGGTGGAGGGCAGTTATGGCCGGACCCCGGAGAAGAGTGCATGATAACGATTGGGGGGTGGGGGTGGGGGGGTGGGGGGGGGGGAATAGTTTAAGTGCTACAAAACCTCCAATTCTCCGTTGGTGGGGGTCAGGTTCCACCCTGGTCGGCTCAGCTGTTGATGGCGATGTGGTTTTTGGTCTAATACTGACATCGGGACAGGTTTGGGACTGGGGGGGGGGGGGGAATGGAGGACTGTTGCAGTAGTGCAAAATCTCCACTATAACTCCAGCCTGGCTGGGTGGGGGCTGTCATAATGGTGCGGTGCTGTCCGAGCTTAGCTCCAGAAGGGCTCTGGCAGGGGGGGTCAGACCAGTCAGACCAGACTGGGGCAAAGGAGGCGTTCCAGCTCCCAGTTTATCAATCCCAGACGGCTGATTATGACGTTAATTCTTGGTTTTATTCCCGTCTTCGTCGCGGGGGGGCGGGGGGGCAGTCCGGCCTGGAATGAACAGAGTGGACTTGTGTCACCGGGTCACTCGCCGCCGGTCATTTGGTGAGAACATTTTCAATGTCTGCCACCGTTCCTAGAATCGACCGGCAGGAAATCACTACGCTGTAGTGCAAATTCAATCAGTCTGTGCAAATTCCGGGTTTTTCCAATCTACTTCTAGCAAAGTGCTCATTTTCCTGGGAATTGACCACACGGCTTTTTGTCCCCCCCCCCCTCAATCACAGCAGTTCCACTCTGACCAGTGTGGAACGCGGATGAACCTCAACAGCCCGAACAAACGCTGCTGGGCCCGACTGAGCCGCTCCATCGGTTCTTTTCTTGATTTGGAATCGGATCGATGCCGGGCCGGGCGTTCCGGGCTGCTCCCGTGACGTCCACCAGAGTCCAGGAAAGTCCTCCGGGGGCTGATTAGAGAGGCGCACGCTCAGTTTTCACTTCCAGAAAATTCCACACCGGGAGGAGACCTCGGGAGACGACGGCGCCCATCTCCGCGGGTCGGCGGCGGTCGGCGGCGCCCTTCTCCCGGGCGTCCCCCGTGGTCCCGCCGGGCGGCGCCTCCGGTCTGTTTGTGGATTCCGTGAGTTTGTTTGCACAGATAGAGTTTTTTAAAAACAAAAAAAAACACACCACTTGGTCCCGTGTAACAAAAAAAAAAAAAAAGCGCTAACGCCAACGTGATGGTACCGCCCCCGCGGACGGCGACCCCCGGGGTGGTCGGCCCTCCCGTCTTCAGTGTTTTTTTGGTTTTTTTAAACTTTTAACCAAGTGATAGCAGTGAGGGGGTGTGTGTGTGTGTGTGTGTCTGCTGAGTGTTTTTCTCCATAACAAGTGTTCACATAGGAAAAACAAAAAATATATATATTCATATATTCATATATGTGCACGTGTGCTGGTCTCCACGTGCGCCAACTTGAACGGTGTGTGTCTCTATAGGCTCTGTGTCCACAGAGGTGAGGTAGTGCCTGACACCACGGGGGCAGTCTCGCTGCTCCGGCCTGGGGGTGTGTGTGTCCACTTTTTGAGGTAAATGGTAGCCGTCTTGGCCTTTTGCCCGCTCTCAGTGATGGCCATGGTTAACAAAAGGCAAATGCGTATGGAGGCCCGGAGGGGCCACACTGAGCGGAGTCCGTGAGGATCCTGGACTCTGTCGGAACCCTGCAGGTCGGGGCTCCGTGTCAACACTGCCGCACAGTGCATTCAGTAAAATGAGGCATTCATGTTTTGAGGTGATGTGTGTTTTTCTATATGTGTATGGTTCGGACAGGAAGTGTGTGTGTGTGTGCGTGTGCGTGTGCGTGCGCACGTGTGCTCCTCTAACCTGCCGCTGACCCTCCCGACTCCATCTGGTGAAATGTTCTCCCTCTCTGAGCTCTCCGAGAACGATGCTTCATCGTCATTCAGAGGACGACAGGCTGGCAGAAGCAGCTCGTGTGTGTGTGTGTGTGTGTGTGCGTGTGCGTGTGTGTCGCCGGACACACACGAAGGTAGATATGGAGCCACGGTCTGTACGGTTTTCAGACGACGTAGAGTTTTCGTAAAACTGGAATATCTTTTATAAATATAGCACCAGTTTCATCGGGAGCGACGGTGCAGCTCCACAAACAGCTGTGACGGCTCAGATTGACTCGCAGAACGAAGAATGAGAGAGGTCTGATATCATCCAGCAGCGCGTGTGTGTGAGTGCGTGTGTGTGTGTGTGTGTGTGTGTGTGTGCACGCCTGCATGACTGTTTTTCTAAATTACTGCTGTTAAATAATACTGAGAGGTGCCGACCAGCGTGGAAGCTGGAGACGTGAAGCTGCTCCCAGAGAAGGGAAAGGACTGAGGTGGAACAGGCTGTGTGTGTGTGTGTGTGTGTGTGTGTGTGTGTGTGTGTGTGTGTGTGTGTGTGTGTGTGTCTTGGCAAATGGCTACAACTTTGACTGGATAAGACATCGTGCTCAGACAGAAGGGCCCCCACACGGATTTCAAAACAGGTGGAAAAAGGAGGAGGAAGAGCTGGAGGAGGGAGGGTGTTCAGGAAACAAAAGATCCTGGTGCTGTGAAGGTCCTGCTGGTGGGTTGTCCTCGTCGTCGTTGTTGTTGTTGTTGTTGTTGGTACCACGAAGATGCAGAGAAACGCAGATTCCCCTTGAGATGACTCCCCCCCCCACCCACCCACCCTCCCTTCCTCTGGTTACTCCCAGTTTTGGCCCCAACTTCCTCTCCCCTTTCCACGGTGGCGGCTGCGTCTTACACTTCCTGGTCCTCGAAGACCTCCAGGAAGAGCGGGGGAAAGAGTTCGTTGGGACACTCCACCTTCATGTGGAGGAAGCGGCTGGCGTGGCACGCTCCGATCATGCGCAGGTCCGTCACCTTCATCAGGAGCTTGGGCCAGAAGTGGGGAATGTTGTGCTTGCGATAGTTGATGTAGTGCTCAAACGCCAGCAGGTAGGTCTCCTGGCACTTCTCGATCTTGTCCGTGCACGTCAGGCCGGAGCGGTCTGAGGGGAGGAGGGACGGGAATGAGCGGGGGGGGGGTCGGGGAGAAACACCCACCTCGCCGATCGCCACCTCACCTGAGCTCATTAGCAGCACGGCCTGCAGCAGCGCCACCTCCGCGTCGTCCAGGTTGAACTGCGCCAGGCTCTTGCCCAAATCAAAGATGGCGTCCGACACCACCCCCAGCCCGCCGTTCTTCAGCTGCTCCCGCTTGACGGCCATCTCCCCGCTCAGCGTCAGCGTCTCGCTCTCCGGGTCGTAGCGCATGGCGGCGCGCAGCGACATGATCTCCATGCAGCAGCCCTTCAGCAGGATGATCTGGTCCTCGCAGGGCAGCTGAGGGAGAGGTTGGGAAAAGTGGGAAAATCCCGCTGTCATCACCGGGTGAGGAGAAGACCCTGCGTTCAATATCGCTCCTCTCCGAGGTGGAGAGGGCGAGGCTGTGTCTCCCTCATTTCCATGGATATTAAATATTTGATTTAATCCACGGGCTGTTGCTCCGAATTAAATCCCACCCTGGTGCAAACTCGTTCCCCACTGCTGGGCAGATTATTAGCGCTCGTTAGCCCGATGTTGCAAATGTGCTACTGGGGTAACGATAACGCAATTTTACATGATCAAACACTTCCCGATTATCTGCCTCGCTGCCTGGAATATTAAAGCGGCTTCTGCGGCGTTCCGGAGCGGAGCGGAGCAGCACTCACCTCTGAGAACATGGGCAGTTTTTTGGCAAAGTCGACGACGCGGGTGATGGCAGGAGTGATGATCTTGGTGAACTCGCTGAAGGCCTCCAGGTCCACCTTGTCCCCGTCTGATGTGGGCGCCACCGGAGACTGGCCGATCTTGTCCGGCTGCGCGGCGGAACAGAAGCGGGCGACACGTGAGGACACATAAAACCCCCCCCCCCCGACATTACAGACGACGAAAGGAACAGGATTTAATCCGGTTCCGAGCTGTCCGCACGGTCTAGCAGAACTCAAATCTGGGGTTTAAAAGGTTTCTGGGCTCCGGACGGAACGCTTGAACAGGACGGGCCTCGTTCCAAACCGTGGCTGTCTCCGGTTTCCACGGCGACGCTGCAAACATCAGCGCCGGAGCTGCGTGACCGCCGCCAATTAGCCTCATCCCGACCCTAACGATCCGTCTCAACATTCACAGCTGACAAAAGGTTTGGGGGTGAATCGGAGTTCAGGAGGGCTCGTTTTTCCACAAAATTGGAAAAGATCGGACCGGTCGGGAGGCGTTGCGTCGACACACACGGCGCGGAGGAGGAGATCCCCACAATAAAGAGACTCAGTTCTTAGCTTCAGGTGATTAAGCACTAATGAAAACACGATTACGAATATTATTCTCCTGTTCTGCCTCTAAATCCCACTAAATCCCCCTCGGGAGAACTTCAATTTTAATAAGGAATTTCATCTCAATCCCCACAGTGTTTCCCAGTCTCCCCAGCTGGCCGGAGGATGAGCGCGGAGTCGGTCCCATTCAGCCGCCGCTGCAGAAGCTCGTTTATGAACATCTGGATGGCAGCGGGGTGGAAGATCTCTGCCCAGGACGTTTTATAAGCTGCGCTGAAGGAACAGCCCATGGAGGGGGAGGGGGGATGGGGGGGCGTGTCCCAAGACAAGCGCAGGATGAAGATTTTGGAGGCGAGCCCGCGGCGGCCGCTGTGAATCCACAACCTCCGAGTTCACATGAGAAAAAAGCTGCGGCCTCATCAGCGATGTGCCCAGAATCGACTCTGGACCTTTGATGGGACGGATTAGAGCGGCGGAGTCCGTCCCTCCGCACCACGAGACCCTGTAATCCGGCTGCTGGGTGAAAGGGGCGGGGCTTGTTTGCGCGGGGGGGCCGGCCTTCGCTTCCTGTGATAAAGCGCCGTGATTTTAAAAGTGACCAATAGGAGCAGAGCGCGTTTTGCTCTGACAAAGGTGTGAGATCATCCCTGCGGGTCAGGCTGGGATCGCCTCGCGGCTGCTGCGTGTTCGCGGCTCCAAAGCTGCAGAGCGTCAACGGAACGCCTCGGAAAACCACATGTTCCCTGTGCAACCAGGAATCCAGGCGGCGCAGCTGTTCATCGCAGCCCCCGTGACACAGGAATACGAGATCTGGGCAGTCTGAACGGCTGCCAGCAGGTTTTCTGCTTCACTCGGCCTGGAAAACAACATTAAAATCCTGGAGCGTAAAAATTCCGCCTGACCTTTGTGAGCGGGACTCAGGAACCAGTCAGAGCTACACACACAACCCTTGATGGATGAAGCAAATGTGTTCCACACGCACACGCGGGAATCTTTGTTTTAGCCCCTGAAAACGGCAGAGCAGACTTTCCCAAGGATGTTTCGGCAAACGCTGAGTAGTTCAGGGTTGGAATAAACGGGATTACCCCACAGAATCGCCCGGCGACGGAGTTTAACGCCGCCCCGGCGAGGAGGAGCTGTGTGTCAAATATGTTATTTTAATGTCTTACAGGTTCACTTTTCAATCGCCTCTTTAAATTTGGGAACGGCTGTCACCGTTCCGACCCCGATTTCCCAAATCATTAACTAAGCCACTTCTCAGGTTCCGTTTATCAGTGGGTCTATTTGTAGTGGGCGGCGGGATACAGGGCCGCGGTCTCTGTGGCTGCAGCCGTCCTCGCGGGACCGAGAGGCTCGTCCCGATGGGCTCGTTCCGATGTTCAGGCTTCGGCGGCTTCAGCCTCCGGAGCGCCGTTAGCGAGGAGAGCCTGTGTCAAACAGGAGCGTTTATCCCTTCAGATGAAGCCGACTTCCACAGACACCACTCAGCTAATTGGGCTATTTAATAGGTTATAGCTCGCAACGCTCCAGAGACCTGTTTCCCACCCTTTCCCAGCCCGATTTCCATTTAAATGTGATGGGAATCCTCTGAAACGTTGCCATGTGCACGGGGGACAGGGGGGAATCTATGGGGATACAGATGCACGCGAGAAGGTTTCTTAGATCTGGTGGGGGCAGCTGGAGGAGGTTCTGGGAATATCAGGAGGTATCAGGCCAGAAATCGATGCAGGATGTCACCGGGGGGGGCGAAAAAAATCAATCCGGTCTTCATCCAATCCCATAAACGGCTAAAGTCACGGAGATTGGTTTGGATTTAACCACTTCAGTTCACTTTTCATTTTCCTGCATCGATCCCCACCGGGTTCTGCCACACTCGCCTATTTTATTTATATTTACACAAACTCAGCAGCATTCCAGAGCGGTTTTCCTGTTTTGGGGAATACCGTGTGGACAATTATCAGAAGAAAATCGAATCTGGGCCTGAGACAAAAGAGGGAAGAACTTCAAAGAGTTGGAATATATTCCATCTGCACGCTACATTATCCCCATATGGCCCCCTTTTCCATCGCACCCCTTGTTGCCTAGCAACTCCCTCCACAACACTCGCACAAACACGTTGAATCCCCCCACACACACACTTCCCACACTGTAACACCCACCTTTGCCACACCCCCCCCTTCCTAAAGCCCCCTGATTAGGTCATTCGCTCCGGTCCACCGGTGCCGTCAAAACATTAATCGGGCGATTAAAAGTGTGTAAACGACGCAGATAATTCCGAAGGGGGGGCCGGCCCGGCCGGGCAGGAGCAGCGGTCCCGGATAAATCTGAGCGGCAGGAAAACAGATCTGCGCCCTGCTCAGAGAGTCGGAGCAGACTCTGAGGAACGGCGAGAGGGGAAACAATGAAACGGAGACGGGAAGGAGATTAAAGGCAAAATAAAAGAGAGAGGTGACGGGAATTAAGTCTAGATAGGGAAGAGCCCAGAGGATTAGGATGAATAAACCTGCCAACTGCAGGCGAGCGCAGCGGAATGAAGACAGGAGCAGAAACCGGGAATACAAAGCCAGTACAGTCGGAACGTGAGGAAAAAAAAGATCAACTTAAACTTCATCCTTCCTGATTCCAGAGCAAGTTTAATCCGCATTGTCCCGCCGTTGCTCCCCGATGGAGTTCAAAGGTGCAGATACAGAGATTACAGCGGCGCCGCCAAACAACCCATCATGGAAAACTGGGAATTCAGTCCATAGAGCACAACTGTTCCCTTTTTTCCCCCCAAAGTTCTTCCCAGTTAGCAACATTTATCAGACGCTAGCTTAACCCGCCGCGTTTACCTCAGACATTCCGGATGAGACCGAGGAACGCTGACGGAAAACGGAGCCGTGTTCAGCCGGGATCTTACCAGGAATTTGCGCTTCTGTTTCCAGTGGGCGCCCTGAGCGTTGGTGTGTCGGTGGGCCTCGGTCACCGACTGGATCAGCTCCCACTCGTCCCCGGTCGGCTCCGGACGGTTCTGGAGCGTCTTCACCATCTCCTCCTTCTTGCGACGCTCCCTGTTCTCCTCGATAAGGCGCCGTTTAGCCACCCGCTTCGATTCGTCCAGCACCACTGGGAGACGGCAGAGGAAAAGAAACCGGGGTGACCCTAAACGCACCGGCGGGGCCTTTAAACGGATCGTTTAACAGCTCTTAAAAGGAGCCGAACGACGAGCCGTTTTAATCCCAAAACGTGGAGATTCCCGAGCAGAGGTGCTTTGATAATGTGCGCTAAGGAAGCTGGGAGCGGCACTCACGGTCCATGGCCATGCCCACTGCCGTGCACTTCTTGAAGCGGCACAGCTGACACTGGTTGCGGGTGATCTTGTCGATGATGCAGCAGCCATCGTACTTACAGGAGTAGGAAGGGTGGAGGTTCTTCTGGATGGTCCTGCGGAAGAAACCCTGGACACGGACGGGAGGAATTTAGGAGGCGTCCTCTCACCAACACGCCCGGCCCGTCGGGCTCGTGGTCGCGCGTGCACGCTCACCTTGCAGCCCTCGCAGGTAATGCAGCGGTAATGGTAACCGGTGGCCTTGTCGCCACACACCACGCATGGCTCATCCTTTTCGAGGTAGCTGGGTATGTACCCTGGGAGAGAGGGAGGGGGGGGGCGTTACAAACATGGGACGGCTTTCCACGATCGGCACAACCGTCACTCAAAAGGGGGTGGAAGGCTGCGGGGGAATGTGGGGGCTCTGATGTGGTTTCACCACCCTGACAAAGGGAGTGGGCGGAGCCTGGAACCCCACAGCATGCAAATGTGGAGGTGTCAGCTCGCTGCACACACACACACACACACACACACACACACACACACACACGTACTCAGGGAAAACAGCCAACGGCTGTGTGTGTGTGTGTGTGTGTTTGTGTGTGTTTGTGTGTGTGTGTGTGTGTGTGTGTGTGTGCAGCGAGCTGTGACTGGCAGTGTCAGTTGGGCTCTGCCTTTTGGCTCCATTACAGGAGGAAGGTGACGACAAGAAAAGGATGGTGGGAAAGAGAGGGGGGGGGGGGCAGAGGGGGGGTTTGACTGGGTTGATTTTCATAAAAACGCTCTGTTGTTGATGGGGGGGGGGAGGTGAAGCCAAGAAAAGGGGATGAAAACTGGAGGAAGTGGACGCTCATGGAGGAAAAGTGTCAGGTCCGGCGTGCCGAGGAAGCAAAGAGCAGCGGCTCAAGCTCGGAAATCAATACTGCTGCGGCTCCCGCAGGCTCCGCCCCCTCCCACCCCCCCCCGCCACCGCCGCCATCCCGCCAATACCTCCAACACACACAAGACAAATATTATGTCTTGGCGCTTTTTCGGATTTTTTTCTAAAACAAACCAGGTCGGCCCCCGGCGTGGCCGTGACAAGGTCACCGGTGAAATCCGATGAGGTGGATCCCGTAAATGTCCCGATGTCACAATATCTGTCAATCCCGGCAACACGAGACGACCTCCCCCAAAGGTCAAACGAGGGATTATTTATGTTTCCAGGGGGGCTCGGCCTCCGTTTCACTGCGTTTGGGAAAACTGGGTCAAACTGTAAGGAGTCATGTGACGGGCGGGTCGGAACGCTGGTGTCCTAATCCGCAGGTGAGGACACGCCCTTCCAGAGAGGGACGGAGACGTCCAAGTCCAGGTTCCCAGGAGGCCGCTCGTATCCACGCCGAGCACCAGATTCCGTCGGCGTTCCGGAATCCCCGTTCCGCTGGCGTCTTTAAACTCGGAGGATTCGGACCCGTCACTTACGAGCCGATAAGGAAGCAGACGGAGCAGAAGAATTTATTTCTCCCTGTCAAACCCCTGGAAGGGTTTTTTTTTTCCTCTCTCGCTCCGTCTCCGGAGCTGACAAACTGCAATCGCAACGTTCACAAAGCGGCGATGAATAATGCAGCGTCCGTCAGGAATCACCACGGCGACGCCAACGGCCGCGCTCTCTCTCCTGCAGCAGGAGCGACTGGGCGTCAGCCAAGGAAAATCAGACCCGGGTGTGTTTGGGATGCAAATCTTGACAAAACACGGTTAGCGAGGCGTGACCATCGGAACGATTCATCCACAGGAGTGTGTGTGTGTGCGTGTGTGTGTGTGTGTGAGTGTGTGGGCTGTACTCACCAGTCATACTCTTCATCGAACATTGGCTGTTCTTCCTCTTCCTTTTTGGGCCATTGAGCCACCTGAGAGGGACAGAAAAGAGGGAACGTTATTCCCAATCCCATCTGGAACTGTTCTGCTCCTGGCTGGGTTCCCAGGCCCGAAAGCACAAACTTTAACACGCGTTTTGAGCTGAGGGGCCTCCGAATTTGGACTTCTAAAGGCCAGAGGGCGCGAACGCCTCAGCCGGCTCCGACCCATCGGAGGCTGGCGTCCGAGACTGTTGGAGTAGAGCCGATCCGACTCCCGGCGGCTTCATTTGACCCCCGATGGTGTCCGACGCGGATCTCCGACCCACAGTTGTGAAGCCGATGGCGGCGCAGTTGTATCGTGTGTGTGAGCAGTGAGAAACACCTGCAGGCGCTGACACATGTGAAAGGCATGTGAAGCACAGATGGGAGCTGGCTGCTCCGGGGGGGAATTATGAAAGGGGGGGGGGGGATTATGAAAGGGGGGGGGGGGGGGGGGGGGGGGGGGGCAGAAAATCATCTGAAGGGAGAGCAAAGGAGGGAGGTTCTCCTGTGTTCTGGACGGGTCTGGAGTCCCAGGAGTGGAGCGCAGACGGCCTGGAGAACCTCCAGCTCTGCTCCTGGACCCAGCAGCTCCGGGAGGGGGGGGGCAGGTCCAGATCATCGGAGTGAGCGGACCGGCTCCCAGTGCTTTAAACCTTTAGACTAGAGCTGGACCACAGCTTGGACAGGATGAAAGAAAAACGCTTTCCCTCAACAACAGGTTGCTCAGATGCTGCAGGTCGGCTTTTATCTCCCCGCCTGAGCTCGGAGAGGAAAGTCAAACAACGACACCCCCCCCCCCCCCCCCCCAGAAGCTCCACGGCAACTCAGGACACGCTCAAACGAAAGTCCCCGTCGCCCCCGGCAACCTGAACCAACCTCGCACAGACGTCCGGGCTGCACATTCCCGTACGTCTCAATGCAAACACGGCCTGGAAGAGCAAGCGGAAGCCGAGCAGATCCGGGGAACTTACAGCGGCGACCGGATCAAATGGCGAGGGCGAAAAATATGCATCGGCGACGAGCTGCAGGCGGATCCGACGTGCTGCTGCACAGCCTTCGTGTGCGCCGACGTCTCCGCCGCGTGTGCTATCTTTAGCCTGTGGACCCAAGCTAGCGCCTCCCTCCGACCACACTGGGACTGGCTCTGCTGGTAGAACGAGCCAGCACCTTCTGACGGGTGCACGTGTGACGCGCAGGTGTGAGGAACATACCTGAGATCCTGCGTTGTTGCGTAACCGCTGACGGAAAAGGTCAAGAGAAAACCCACACGGACGGTTTGGACCGTAAACACACGCTAAACATCAAAGCAGCAGTCAGGAAATACAGGAAGTCGTCCTCAACAGGGCTGGACGGGAAGCTTTTCCGCGCTACAGTCAGCCATGTCCTCGATGACCAGCAGCCCCCCCCCCCCCCCCCGGACAACAATCGAGCACCCGGTCACCATGGAGACAAGCGGCGCTACAGTCACATCGCAGGGCAACAGGGCAAATTTAACGTTTGAATCAAAGCAGACGGTCCTGCAGTGGTGAACCGACACCGAATTCCCCCGTCAGCGGCGGCTCGGAGGTCACCCGCACGTAGAGACGCCGTAACCATGGCGCCACTTCAAAGGCTTGAACACAAGCGGCAGGAGGGAGAGACCGGGCTGCGGCGGAATCTGCCCCCGCTTAGTGCAGGTGTAGCAAAACACGCGGAGATTCACCGAACACTCGCGCACAAGTGGAGGCGAAGGGCGACATCCATCACCACGCCAACTGTCCCCCCCCCCCCCCCCCCACCCCCCCGCAGCAGAGCGGAGCCATTAATCTCCTGACAGGTGCCCGTGTTAGCTGGAAAATCCATCCAGGCTCCGCCAGATCGACCGCCTTAACGCCAGCTTGTAATGTGGGACACGGAGAACCCGGCGCTACATTGCAACAGGGTTGTTGCCATGGAAGCGCACGGAGAGCGCCAGAAATCCCGTGGATGAAACGTAGAGCGGCTCACACCGGACCACGTGACGTTTACGGCCCGCGTCTAGTGTTGCCTTCATGCGCCGCTCATATTCCCTTAACCCCCCGCCCCCCCCCCCCCCGCTCTGGACGCCGTAAATTTCCCCTGTGAGAAAAAAACTCTGGCTGGGATTTATATTTATCAGAGGTATTTGAGTCGGCACCCCAGAATAAACCTGTTTCCACCTGAATAGTTTCACAGGATGTTCTCGAACGCAGCGCATTTGTCAACTTTAGCCGCCAAGCTATTATGAATTCTTCACCGGCCTTCGCTCCGGCTGTTTGTGCTTTGCTCGGCTAAAAGGCGGCTTAGATCCCATCCTTCCTGTTGGGCCCTGACCCAGTTCTCTGTTCGGACCGGGCCGCACAACAGCACCGACCCCTTTTAAAAAATGGAGTCCTTTAGCAGCACCAACGGGCAGGCTACAGAAAGCGAATTAGTGTCAGATTTATCACGTCCAACTGCGTTTGATCAACGTCACGGTTACGTGAAAGTGTGTCAGGCTGGTTGGCCTGTGTCAAATAAGGAACTCCCTCTAGAGTAAACACAAAGGTATAGATAACCGACCCAGGTGCATGCTGGGAGGACACAGCAGACAGGTGAACAAAGGCCGTATCCTGCTGTGGAAGCCACGTATCTTCACTGAATCTCTCTTCAACGCCGTTAGCATGGACGTTAGCATCATTGCGCTACGGCATAAAGTGTCAAGGTTCAGGGATTAAAAAAGGCCCCAAGAACCAGCAGGTCTGGTGGAAGACGTGCATCTCCTGTGGAGCGATGACACGCCACATCGGGTTTGTTGAGACCTCAGACGTCCCGCGGTCGCCGCGAGGCGGCGGCGATGGCGACTACTGTCCGACTGTCGGCCGCAGCTTCAACAACAACTTCACATTGTGTTCTAAGACGACGCTCAGAGGAGCTCCCTCCCCGGCGTGGCGGGAGGGAGCTCCATTCCACTCATATTATGTTTTCATTAATGAGAAGGGGCCCAAACAGCGCCGCGTTTGTTTGCGTTCAGACCGGTCTGACCGGCTGCTCCTCGCCAGCTGAAGCGGGAGGAGCGTCGGGGGCGTGAGGAGCGTCGGGGGCGTGAGGAGCTGCTGTGAGAACCAGCCAGGCTGAAGGGAGGAGCCAGCTGTACAGTCAAGTGGACAACCACCCCCCCCCCAGACTCACCGTTTCTCTTCTCCCTCTGATGGGTTAGGGTCCTGCTCCTTGGGAACGTGTTCCATTCACCTTAATTCCATCCAGCAGCCAATCATGAGAGACTGAGGCAAGCCCCACCCTCGGATGCACACTGGTCATTCGCTGGTCGGGAGGGGTCGGTCAGTGGAACATGACAGAGCCCCGTCCCAGAGGGGGGAGGGCCTCTGAGCGAAGGTGGAGGTAGAGGGTGTGGGTGGGGTGGGGGGGGAGTCAACCCCCTGTGAGGTTGGTGCGGTTTGAACGGGGGGGTGGGGGGGTGGGGGGGTCTCAGTGGTCGGTCTCGGGAGGGCAGAGGATGGCGAGAATTCCAGCCTGGAAGAAAAGAAAAGAAAACGGATTACAACACAGGCGTAGCAGCTAGCGTAGCAGCTAGCGTAGCAGCTAGCGTTAGCCGCGGACTTTACAGATGGCACCAGGTCAGGCAACCTGGGGGGGGCAGAGGGCAACATGTCTAAACCTCCTGCTGCTGTTGCTGACGCTGGGGGCTGACTGACAAGTGGCCAGATGACGAGCGCGAGGAGTCCACGAGTCCCTGTCCGATAGGCCCCGCCCCCTCCTCTTCCCTGTTCAATAATCCCAGGCAATAATCCAGGATTCCAGCATAAGAGCTTCAGATGGTGACCAGGGGAGAGGCTAATTTACCCGAAGAATCGCTGAAAACGAGGTGAAAATACCCCCCCCCCCCCCCAACACCGAGGGGACACGGGCTGGATCTCTGAGGGGTACAGCTCTGGGACCGCGCCACGTGACGGGGAAAATGACGGAGAAGCCACGAAAGAGTTCCATCACGTGTGCGGAACGAGAGGGACTCAGGTTTGGCCTTGAACGCACCACGATATCAGAGCGGCGGCCACGTATACGTGCACGTTTCCGCACGCAAAAGAGCGGCGTGAAGATCTAATTTAGCTTGTCAGAGGGAAAACAAACATTCAAGAAGCTGCGCTGAGAACACACACACACACACACACACACACACACACACACACACACACATTAATGCCTTTGTTGTGAGACAGCTTTCATATTTTAATTGGACCTACAAACACTTTCCTAGCGGCCCGGCAGCGCGAGTCACCTCGCGAGATGCTTCCTTTCTTCTCAAGCGAGCGCCGCCGCCGCCTGGAGAAGCTCCCAATTAATTAAGGTCGACCCGCTTGTGTTCCGACCCGCTTGTGTTCTCCGCTGCCGGGCCGCAGAACTCCACGTTCCTCTGTTCTCCTCAAAAGGTGAAGGAACGAAGCGCCGGGGGAATTCTTCGGAGGAGGTCGGACCAGCGCTAAATATGCCAAACGGTACGTGCAGAACCGCCAGGGGGGTTCTGCACGGATGCAGGTGAAGCTGCAGCACCGGATCAGAGCCGATACAACAAGGTCCAGGCCTCCAGCTCCTGAGGAGAACCTCATTAGACCTCTCCCTCAGGTGGCCCGAGCAGTTAGCGCTTTAGCAACAGAGCGCAGCAGCGCGGAGGAGGGTGTGAGTGCCGAGATCGTGTTCTCAGGGGGGGGGTAATTATTATCCCGGGATTATTAACGGATGCTAACGGAGCCGCGGGGATCCGCAGCGCCCACTTCTGCCGACGGATCCTGAACGTGGGGCCGGTGAGCCGGGCCGTGTCCTGGTCTGACTCCGCTCCACGTGCGACGTGTGGATACTGTACATTTCTGTCAACAAGCACGGGGCAAAGAGCGTCTCCACCCCTCACCGGGCCTTATCTGCCCCTTCTGACCGATTTTCCTTGTTTGTTCTGGGTTCAGTTCCCTCAGCTGTTGCTAAACGCTGGCTGCGACCCGAAAAGCCCATTTCAATAACGACTTTGAAACGATTTATCAAGGAAAACTCCCGGGAAGCCCGGAGCTCCGCGCCAACGCGGCTGTTTACCTCCCCTCATTAGCATCCTGCTGAAATCGCTCCGGCTACAACAGCACGGGCCAACGGCGCCCCCACGGGCCCGGCCCACGAGGTCCCGCCGGCGAGGAGCACAGATGGGAAAACCGAACATCTAATTCCCGTCTCATCCGATTGGAAAACGGAGCCAAAGAGGGGGAAACGGAGCCGCTAGAAGCAGACGTGAGCCCTCCCGCACCAACCCGGTCGGCACCAACCCGGTCGGATTTTCTCTGAACCGAAGAGCAGGAATGAAACCTGGAAGCGGATGCGCCACATTTACCCATAAGCCCCCTGGGTCCCGGTGTGCAGGCGCCGGGGGGCAAATCGGCAGGTAAGTGCGTGACCTTTAGCTTGACCTTTACATTCACGCATTCTTTATTCTCTGCCGGGGCGACATCGGCAGCTGCTGCCTCGCCATGGCAACCGGCCCGGGCGCGCGGGCTGGCATGAGTGGCACCGCCATATGCGGCGGTCACGCCAAGATGGCTGACGTCAGTGAGGCTCCTGACAGCACTGGATTTTCAAAATAAAAGCATCTCATCCATCTGACGGTGGCATTCTTCTTTTCACGTTTGAAAACCCCTTCGAAATATGCGACGGCCCACATCTATTTCCGTGAATTGGCAACTTTATACAAATGATAATTTATGAAATAATTGATAAAATAATCAATAATAAATCAATACAAAACATAAAATCAACTAGGAGTTGTTAAAGGGCTTATTGAGGATTAAATAATCTGCTCTTTTCACTGAGCTCATGTCACACTGTACACCGGCGCACGTCTTTAATCACACACACACACACACACACACACACACACACACACACACACACAGAGATGTCACCCCCCCCACCCAACTCCTCATGTTTCCATTCATCTTCATGTCTCTGTCACCTCCGTAATGAGCAATAAAACACGGGCAGAACACACACAGACACACACACACACGTGCGCGCTCGCTCACAAAAGAAACAGCGCGGTCATTTCTAACATGTACCCCCCCACCCCCCCCCACCCTTCTTACCCAGGGGTGTAATGAAGCCTGGTGAGGCCCCTGAACCCCACCAAGCCAGAGTTACACCCTCCCCCACCAATGGAGTCATCTCCTGACTGCACACAGCAAAATCTATGAAAGAGGAGAAGGGCGCATGTGTGTGTGTGTGTGTGTGTGTGTGTAGGTGTGTGTGAGGGGGGGGGGGGCGTCGAGTTGTTGTTGGCAGACATTCTGGGGGTGCCGAGGTCCAGCTGTGTGGTCCTGGACCTGACCTGGTCCCAGCCGCCTTCACGTAAGCGAGAAGAAATCACACACACACACACACACACACACACACACACACAGCAACACTAATTCGGCTGTTCCTGACTACAGTTAAGCAGGAGAACAGCGGCGACGGTGCAGCTCCCACCGAATCAGCTGTTTCCATGAAAGCGAAGCCCGACTGTTGTTCCTCGGATAAAACGGGATGATGGAAGACAGACGGAGAGAAATGGAAACCCGCTGCAGGACAGATGGACCCGTTTTATTGGTTCTGGCTCCAGCGTTTCGCCCTCGGTCAAGTGAAGACGCAGGAAGGTTGGGTTTTTTTCATGACACGTGACAGTGACGAGGACCAGCGCACCGCCTATCGACGAGGTTCAACCGGGCTTTACAGGGGAAAAAAACCTCCGTCTGGGAATTTCACTCGATTCCATCCCAGTTTTGAAGAAACCGTCTGAAGGTCGGGATCCGCGGGGCCTCGGCAGCGACTAAACTGTTTTTCTAACCCGACAGTCGCAACCTTTTTTTTTTTCATTCAATCACGGCAGGCTGAAAAATCTGGCGAGAACTCCGGCGTGCTCGTTTCCCTAATTGAGCGAGCAGCCACGGGCCTCCGGAGAGGAAATTAAACCAAACACGAGCGGGGGAGGAGCAGAGGGCACGGCGAGCTGTCGGCGGCTCGTCGCCGACGCCTCGCCGCTGCGCTTTCCTGCCTCGGCTGGACGGAATCTGCGTAATGATGGTGTGGGATGAGCTGAGAGTGGGCCGGCGTGGCGGCCGGAAAACCGCCCGGCTGCGTCTCAACGTATAATAAAGCGGCTTTAAAAAGGCCCCCCCCAAAAAAAAAGAGTCAAATAAACTTTAGACTCGGGCCTGAACTGCTGTAACCTCCAGCGGGTCGTTTCTGTGGGCGGGTTTCGCACTCGCGTCTGCCTTTGAGCCTCAGTGACGAGCCAGGTCGGGTTAATTACTGCGGCGGTCCCAAACCTGGTTGCCTAGTAACCGAAAACACTGAAGAGTGACGGCAATCGGGAGAGCAACAGTTAGCATCCAGCTAATCATGTTAAACCCGCCCTCCGACCCCTGAGGAGGAAGATCCTGTTAGACCAGCTAACAGCCTTCCCGGAATGCGGATGGCGGCCAAAGTCGCTCCGAGCATGCGCGCAGTCAGGTGGAGGGAAGACACGCCCACGCATGGATGCGTGCACACAGAAAGGTCAGGGGGGTTCACTGAGCTCAAGTTCACTGGTTAAGGCCACTAAGCAATCAAACGCGGGCAACGAGCGCGTCCTTCCTCCCTCGCGGCGGGGACGCCGAGCTGCGTTAATTTGGCCCGTGACCCCTGCGCGCTTCCCGCCGCCGGCGGCCCGGGATCAAAGACAGCGGCGAGTCGGCAGAGCGAGGAAGAAGAGGAGCCGATATAGAATATCTGCATAACTGACCTGCCAGCCCATAGATCTCCATACAGTCCCGTTGCAGCGTATAGGCACAAACACGGCGCCACGGAATGTCGTCAGTCGGGATTAGCGTGCATAAATCTGCCCCCCCCACCTCCAAATCTGCCCTGCTAATGATGCAGGGGGTTCGTGTTGAGCATGTGATCAATAACAATTGTGATTAACAGGAGTTATAAATACATGCTGACTGAAACAAGATGCACCACAGGCTCCGCCCCTCCAAACAGACCCCACCCCCCTCAGTGGGTGGTTGGGGGTGGGGGGGCGGGGGGGGGGGCAGCAACCGCAGAGCTAAATTTGGACCTGCGGTGGAAAAGCAGCTGAAGAATTTTTATTTGCAGAGCAATTTCCCCCAACCTCTCAGAGGATGTGCAGGGGGGGAGACGGAACCCTGTAATAACACATTTACGCCGGTTCTGACCCGGGTGTCGTCAGACGGGTCGCCGACTCAATGCAAACGGTCCAGGGTGAGCCAGTGCCTGCAGGCACTGAAAGGTCCAGCTTCCTATTCAGCTATTGGCTCCAATCCCGAGCAGGTGGAGAAGTTCTGGTGTTTACAGAGGCGTCGGGTTTCAGCCGCCCCGACCGCACAGACGTGAGAATGTTCTGAGGAGCCCAGACAAAGGACTTGTGTTTATCGTGCGCACTCTGCCCGGGGCCGAGTCAACATTTGCCACCCTGAGCAGGATGTTTGACTTTAAACGGTAGGAAGATGGCGCTCTGGGGGAGGTTCCGCCGGGCCAGAACTCAACAGAAACAGAAGCCGGCGGAGCAGCGAGGAGACGGCGAAGATGACATCGGTGGGGAATGTGCGCTGGCTGCCTGAGCGTGAGAGACCCAGAAGAGCCGGAGATTCTGGGTCATCCAGTCATGTGATCAGCTCTGGGTATGTGTACACAGCAGGAGCGTGAGGAGGGATAGGGGTCCTTTCAGGTGACTCCGCCCCCCCCGTGACCTTCAGTCTGCTCCTCTGGTAGCATCCGTGCTCCTAAGACGCCGTTCTCCTACAGCAAACAGGGAATCATCCAACACACAACCCCCGCCCCCCCCTCCCGCCGGATCATGAGTAAGACTTCAGTTGATCCTTGGGTTTTATCCAAGCTCCCGACGGTCCCAGAAACAAAGAGCGCATTGTGGTTTTATTTTAGGACTGCATGCTAAGTAAGTAGAGCAGGATGCACGTCGACATTAGCCCAAACGTCTTCCTTGACCTTCTCCTCGTCCTTTCAGAGCCTTTTTAGAGGATCCAGCCCCCACTTACTGTCTGGCAACCTCCAGCGCTCCGAGTAGTGATGAAATATCCGTGCACAGGAATCACAAGTGCTCCGTGAGTCACGGTTTGGAGGCGCGATTACGCTGCAGCCGGCCCTCGAACAGCAGCTCTCAAAGACAAAACAGGGAGCCCGAACCCAAACACCAGACCTGGACCAGCTGCCTGCAACACAAGCGAGCTCCTCATTAGGAGAGCAGCCTCCCGGGCCAGCAGAGCTCCCATCAGCCGAGTCTCCGGATCATCAATACAGGAACCGACTTTCCCGGCTTTCCCGGCCGGGAAATCCACCGTTTCCCCGCCAAGACCTGCTGGTCCTCCATCCCGGGCGGGAACCTTCTTCCTTTTTGTCGTCTGTAAAACTTCCCAGATGTCTCCGTGCTCGAGGAAATTGCGCAACGCGGCTGGATCCTCGGGAACGTCCAGCTAAAAGCAGCGGTGTCCCTCTTTAACCTCGGACTGCTTCGTCTCCCTGGACAGAATGATGGGCTCATTAGAGCCGCCGTTAGCTCAGAGCTGACCTCCACACGGAGGTCGGAGGAACGGATCGTCCGGCTTCATCTCTGGTTCCTGCAGAACTTCGGATTTGAAATCTGCCTGATCATCAAACCTGTGATTGGTTTGGAATTACAGGAGGCGCAGGAATGGGAACAATCGGGCGATCCGCCGTTTTATCGATGGAACGAGAGGCGGCGAAGGTCGTACCAGCCATCCGACGTGGGTCGGCTTCCGCCACAGAGGGGAATTAAAGCGCTTAAATGGTTGAAAACTGGGATCGGGTTCAGCTTCCAGGGACATTTTTATCTGATGTCAGACTCTTGCATTTGGCTGAAGGTTTCGGTTCTTTGGGGAACGAGACGTTAAAGACGGTGGAGGGGTCGATGTTGGGGTCCCAACGTTGAAATTCCCATCTGCTGCTGGTTCAGACGTGAACGCGCTGAAGCCGCCAGCAGCCGGACTCATCACGGCCGGCTGAATTCATTACGGGGGCCGTTGCCGCCGGCAACCGCGGAAACTACTTTCACTTAATTCTCTCCTTTATTAAAATTCACTCCGCGTAACAGGTGGGAGCGACAACGAGAGCCGAGCCCGGACAGGAAGTGGGAGCGGCCGGCGCCAACCGTCCGCACCGGGGGACGGATTCACGCCGGGTTCACGCGCGTCAACCCAGAAGATAAGAGGCGGGGCAAGCGGCGCCGCTGCAGACAAAACTGCAGAAGAAGAAGAAGAAGATTCGGGCCCAAGCGCGGTGAGTCATAATCGGGCCCCCCGGGCCTCCCGGTGACCAAACAGGCGGTCTAAAGACATAACCTACATAGCTGACTGCGTCTGCCTCGTCTGTCAGGCTAAAAAAAACCACCCAGCCGGTGCACCATCACGCGAGGTAGCGCTAGGCTGGCTGCTCGCCGCCGCCTGCTCACGGAGGCGGACACGCACGGCCAGCGTCAGACGGGAGACATTTAAATAACACGGCACCTCAGGGGACCGGGAAAGAGGATGGAAGGCGTTCCGCAGCCCCTCCCTCAGCTCAGAGGAACACGTGTGTGGGTGTCCCCTAGCTAACCTCCAAACGCTGCAGCTAATCGCGTCGCAGGATGTGTAATTACCTCTGTCGCCAGCCCAAACCCCAGGGTGGCGCTTATTAAATACCCGGCCGAGCGTCCGGGGGGAAACGGACACATGTCACCGTTACGACCACGTTTAATTAACTCCGCTGGAACTGTGACAGCCGTGGCTGCTCAGGTCTGCTCAGGCCGCCACGCGGGGCCCCCGCCCGCGGCGTAATTAGCAGCAGCTCCTCGGCGCCGTCTTATCTGCTCCTAAATTTGACCTGATGGCTCCACTATCGGTGGCGATGAAGCCCAGCGCTGGGAACGGCGAGGACGGCGAGGGGACAGTCGACCCCCCCCCCCGACCTCGACCACGTCTTGCCCCTGCGCGGCCCCTGACCTCGCGGCGCCGTTCTCAACTGTCACATACCGACGCATCTCCGTGACGGCGCGGAAAGACGCCCTAATCGCTCGCATACATTCCACGCATGCATGTGCGCACAGAGCCGTGACACACGAGCGTGACGCCATACGTGCACGGGTGTGTCTGATCGGCGATGTCACGGCTCAGGCGCTCCAGGTTCTAGGGCCTTAGAGGACAAGAACGTGTCTGGGCGGCGTTGGGGGGGGGGGGGGGCAGAAAATGATGATGGGATCAGATTAAATTGCTCCTTTGATGCCGTAACTGCTCCCATTTTTACGTCCCTTAATTCCATCAACACCTCGTTACTGAGGACCAAACGCACCTGATTAGCATGATGCTCCGCATTTATGGAAAAGACGGCCGGAGCGGCGCCGACGGACCTCCACCGACACTCCCGCGTCACTGTTTTTACTCGGGGGGGGGGCGGGGATAAAGATTCTTCCCTGATCAGGACGCCGTTCTGCTGCTAACGTGCCGGAGCTGCTCCCTCCCGTTCTGGCATTTCTTGCCTATTTCATCATGTTTTACACTCATGAGCTGCAGATGCAGACCCCCCCCCCCCCGAAACACACACACACACACACACACACACAGACAAAATGTTTGATCAGGATGCCAGAAAAGTTTTACGCAACAGAATACCTGGCAGCCAATCAGAAGCCTCCATTCTGATTCTCTTTTATTGGAAATTGTGTGTGTGGAATAAAGAGCTGCATTAATTTCTGCGTGTGTGTGTGTGTGTGTGTGTGTGTGTGTCCAAAGACCAACTTCCAGCGCTCAGCAACACCCTCGCTCCTCTTCTTTTACTCTCTGAAGAGACGCCATTGTGGAGCTGATCTCAGATCTGTAATTACATCGGGGTGTTTATGTCTCCGGTGACGCTGCTAAACGCGCTGAATTAAACATCCAGAGCGGCGGAGGTCGCGCTCAGGCACTAAACAGCTCCCTCCACTCTTTGTTCGCCGCCCTCGCTGCAGCAACACATGCTCCCGACCGCAGCTTCCTGCTCGGAGCCCATTGGTCGGCAGCGGAACACACCTCCGACACGCCCACCAGGAAACCCTGGCTGAGGCTCCTTCTGCCCTCCTGCCCTCCTGCCTGGGCAATTAGACATCTGAATCCGTGTTACGCCACTATGACACACACACACACACACACACACACACACGCGCTGGATCAGGTCCTGGCTGTGTGATCTCCATCTCCGCTGCCATGTCAGTCACAATGACGATCAAGATGAAGAGGATGATGATGATGGCACAACCGGTACTCCAGTCGGAGCACTTCTTTCCGTCCTTGAGATCAGATCTCTCGCAGCTCTGTTGCCAGGTAACCAGACTAATCCTCCCCCAGGTCTGCATCGCGAGGTGGAGGCGTGGAGGCGCAGCGGCGAGGTCGCGAGGGTCCAAACGGCCCGGTTCCTGCGGCCGCGGCGTTAGCCTGCTAGCAGCTGGAACTGCCGAATCACTGCCTGCATGAAGGTCGGGCGCAGAGAGCGCTAGGCTCCGCCCACCTCTGCACGCTGACGGGAGTCGAACCCATCACGGCAGTTTGTGCCCCATCTCACAAGTTGCCTGAAAACAGCAATAAAGGCAACCAGGAAGGAGGGAAACGAGGGGGGGCAGGAACTCTGTGTGTGTGTGTGTGTGTGTGTGTGTGTGTGTGTGTGAGCTCATTAGCTGTTCAAACAGACGGTGGTCCACACTAATGAGGTGGGCGGGGCCAATAATCCAGATCATTAGCTTTGAGGTGATGTGTTTGTGTTATATATTCTATAGTCTGCGTGTGTGGGCGGAGCCTGTGCTGAACGGGCCATTAACTTCCTGCAGTCCGATCCGCTCCTCTTCGGTTCTTCTCCTTCCACCGGTTCCGAGTCGACATGTGGGAGCGGAGCCCAAACTGTTCCTCATGGACACCAGCCCCACCTCCCGCTGGATCCCGCTGGGCTCCACCTGAAGCTGCCGCGTCCCCGGGATTTACGAGCTGGTTAACGGGACGACGGCCAGGCCGGCGTTTCTGCCCGTGTGTGGTCGTTTTAGCCGCCGCCGCCGCCGCGTCCCGGATCAAAGCGCGGAATCAGACGCGGGGCGTCCACCCTGGAAGAGATCCCTCCGCCTCAAAGGCAGGCGTGCACGTGCACGTTCGGAACCAGCGGAGAGGTCGGCCGGAGGTGGTCAGCTGCTTTTTTCATTAGTTTTCCCATAAAACGCTGAAGGCCTTTAAAGCGGGATCAATTATCCGTCCTGAACCGCTGACGTCAAACTCGCGCACGTGTTTGTCATATGCGGCGGAGCGCACGCCGCCATCGCTAAGTGGGTCTGCGACTTAAGACGGTTCTGGAAGCTTTTTCCACCTGGCTGCAGGTAAACGTGCGGTCGGCAGGGAATTCTGGGTAACGTGATCCGCGCTAACGTCCAGCTGTTAGCTGGAGCCCAAAGAGCACAATAGAGGATTTAAACCAACCCCCCCCCCAAGCAGATTATTCCCTTCACTCAAGCATGAAACAAGTTACTTTCAGGAACGCAGACGAATCACGGAATCATGGAATTCAGGCGGATCTGCAGAGTGAGCCCGAATCAGGCGCGCTAGCAAGCGGCACCGGCTCCGTGAGCGCGGTATTGGGAGGCAGGAACCGCGAAGCATGCGAGCGCAGCCGCAACGCGGCTTCTCTCCGGACCGTCTTCGGCTGAGGGTGCAGGGGAGGACGCAGCCGAGTTCTCCTGCTATCAGGTTCCTGGCAGGCTAATGGGCCACAGCTGCCGGAGGCCTCTGGAATTGTGATTAAACCCACACGCTGTTCCGACACTCCGCAGAACGCTAATGCTAAAGATGACAAATCTCCAACGTGCACTTAAAGATGAAAGCAAAAACAGTCCCACAATGGTCCATAAGCTGAGCAGCTCCAGGGACCAGAGTCAGGGCTCCAGGGACCAGAGTCAGGGCTCCAGGGACCAGAGTCACGGCTCCAGGGACCAGAGTCACGGCTCCAGGGACCAGAGTCAGGGCTCCAGGGACCAGAGTCACGGCTCCAGGGACCAGAGTCAGGGCTCCAGAGACCAGAGTCAGGGCTCCAGGGACCAGAGTCACGGCTCCAGGGACCAGAGTCAGGGCTCCAGGGACCAGAGTCAGGGCTCCAGGGACCAGAGTCACGGCTCCAGGGACCAGAGTCAGGGTTCCAGGGACCAGAGTCAGGGCTCCAGGGACCAGAGTCACGGCTCCAGGGACCAGAGTCAGGGCTCCAGGGACCAGAGTCACAGCTCCAGGGACCAGAGTCAGGGCTCCAGGGACCAGAGTCAGGGCTCCAGGGACCAGAGTCACGGCTCCAGGGACCAGAGTCAGGGCTCCAGGGACCAGAGTCACGGCTCCAGGGACCAGAGTCAGGGCTCCAGAGACCAGAGTCAGGGCTCTATGGACCAGAGTCACGGCTCCAGGGACCAGAGTCAGGGCTCCAGGGACCAGAGTCACGGCTCCAGGGACCAGAGTCACGGCTCCAGGGACCAGAGTCAGGGCTCCAGGGACCAGAGTCATCGGCTCTATGGACCAGAGTCACAGCTCCAAGGACCAGAGTCAGGGCTCCAGGGACCAGAGTCACGGCTCCAGGGACCAGAGTCAGGGCTCCAGGGACCAGAGTCACGGCTCCAGGGACCAGAGTCAGGGCTCCAGAGACCAGAGTCAGGGCTCTATGGACCAGAGTCACGGCTCCAGGGACCAGAGTCACGGCTCCAGGGACCAGAGTCACGGCTCCAGGGACCAGAGTCACAGCTCTATGGACCAGAGTCAGGGCTCCAGAAACCAGAGTCAGGGTTCTATGGACCAGAGTCACGGCTCCAGGAACCAGAGTCAGGGTTCTATGGACCAGAGTCACGGCTCCAGGAACCAGAGTCAGGGTTCTATGGACCAGAGTCAGGGCTCCAGGGACCAGAGTCACAGCTCTATGGACCAGAGTCAGGGCTCCAGAAACCAGAGCCAGGGCTCCAGGGACCAGAGTCAGGGCTCCAGGGACCAGAGTCACGGCCCAGAACGTCCACCCATGGTTGCTGACTGACACCGGTTCCCCACTGGTCCGCTGTTAAGACCTTTTCTTGCATCTGTCCAAACGGCGCCGCTCCGCCCATCTGACTCGGCCTAAGCTGCTGTGCATGATCCCCCTCTGCCGCCTCCCTAATGCTGCCGGGAGTTAGAGCCGGATTAAAGCACAATTATGCGCTTCCCTAGTCTCCAGCTGTGCCAGCGGGGGGAGGGGGGGGCGGCACAACTGGACCAGCGGGAGGTGCCGATGTTCTGCTGAGTCAGGGGAAAAGCCACAAACGCCGGCCGCTCACCTGAACGCGACATCGGTCGTGCTCGGATTCAGTCACGATGACGCGCAGCCAAGCGGGTGAACGCAGCGCAGATAGCGCGCAAGCTAGCACCATGTGACCAATCAAGATAGCGTAAAGGCCCTCAGATAAAGCGTGGGAGCAGACATGGGGACGGGCAGAGCTGAACCTACCGGGCAGATCACGCGTGTCTGTGTGTGGTTAGCGGTCCCCCCGGGCCTCCTGCGCCCTACGCTCTGTCCGACCTCCACCCTGGAAGAGACGAAAAGAACACTCGCATGAAACGGGCGTCGTTCCCGATGGTATAAGATAGCGCTAAAAGCTAAAGTATCACTGGAAGAATGTGAGCTTCAATGTCAAGTCTTGTCTTTTCTGCCAACCCCTCCGAGCTACGCTAACGCCGCCGCCGCCGCGACAGGCTCTCCGCCGTCCTGGTGGCATGAATAGCTGTCTTTGTTCCAGTTAAAACTGCCCTCCGTAATTAGCTGCAGGGCTTTTCCTTCACAGACCTGCGCGGGCACAGGAGAGGGGCAACCAGATGCTCAGGGGGCAGGAAGAACAATGAGGAATTCCTGAGCGGAAAAGCAGCCGAGTAGCTCGTCAAGGCAGGAAGTCCACTTTTCCCACTTCTAAAACTTGTTTTTTTTTTACCAGCCCAGCACGACAGCAGCGCTAACGCTGCAGGTCCGACACCAATTACACATCAATTATCTGGACGATGGAGTTCGATAAAGGGGGAATAAAGGGGCAGACACAAGTCACGCGCGCTGAGAGTCCAACACACACGGCTGCAGCGTTGATGCTAGCGCTGCATTTATAGCACCAGCAATGAGAAAGCATGTTAGCTTGCTGCTAACGCGGATGCTAACAGGTGAAAGGATGCAGCGAGGCAGGAAACCCAGAGTTTATGTTGATGAACTGAAGAATTCTGGAGAGTCAAACAGTGATTATTGTCACGACCAGACAGGTTCACCCCCCCGCGGGCCCCCCCTGGAGGCCCAGTATGCTGGGGGGGGGGGGGGGGTTAACAGTCAGATGTTGTCTGGCTGCTGCAGCTGTCGGAGGACAGCCAAGATCATCTCAACCAGAGGGTCGGAGCCCTGTGGGGAGGGGCCCCGGCCGACGCCACCAACCCCATCCCGCTGTTGTTGGGGTGATCGGGGGGGGGGGGGCGGCCTCTGGAGAGGAGGCCAACAATGGACGCAGGAGGACGCACAGCTGGACCCAGAGACAGTGGTGTCAATCACAAGAGGGGCCGTCGGCAGGACATTCCGGGCTCCGTGGACGCCATCTGACTGGGACAGGTGTAGGAGGGGACGGGGGGGGAGGGGGGGGGGGGGGGGACAACACTGGAGGAACTGTGCTGATTTGTTGTCTCACTTCAGAGGAAAAGCAGAGAAAAGGTCACTCATCATTCCTGGTCGTTCCGAATGTCTCCGAAACAGAGACGGAGCTTCAGGGAGACTCCGGAATCCTGAAATCTGCCACACAGAGACGGTTCATGCCCGTCTGATGACTTCCATTTAGCCGTTTAGACACGCTCGAGGTTGCTCCCACATGGGCTTCCTGTTGGGGTGGGACGGTGTCCCCTCAATCCGCTGGGAGGTTTTCGTAATCAAAATGTCCTGGGTGTCCACGGAGCTGGGACGGCCCCGCAGCCACGCTGGCCTCGGATCAGAACAGGAGCGATCACTTTGGGCCTCAATGCGATTAGCGTCCACCGCTAATCTACTGCCTGTTGGTTCCCACTTAGAGGAAGTGACACGTTTGAGTCAGAGGATTAGTCCACCCCTGCTCGTGGGGCGGGGGGGGGGGGGGGGGGGGGGGATCAGAGGGCCCCCGCTAGGGTTGACCCGAAGAGAGGGAGGAAAACAAAGGGAAATGGGAGAAAGAGAGAGGCGATGAGTGGATCCTTGCTCCGGCACGTCATTAGCATTAGCCACCGCAACAGGGGACACGAAGACAGAGGGGTTAACGGGACGGGGGGGGGGGGGGGGGCACCCCCTACGATGAGGGGTGGAACAGGCCACCCTCAGGGGGCGAGCTGCCGGTGTTTGGAAGGCAAACACGCACACGTGCACACAAAGCGCATGGACTTCATGACTTTGACCTCTGAAATATGATCACAATACAGCGTCTCAGCCCCCCCCCCCCCACACACACACACACACACACACACAGAACTTAGCAACTGCTCATTAAATCTGTGTTTTTGGAAACCAAAGACTTCAAAGTTGGCGGCTGAGCTCATCCTCGCGACCGGCCCGGCCGAGCGCTCCAGAACCTCCCCGCAGACGTCACATGTGGCCGCAGATGTGTTATTTACGGCTCTGGATCCGTCTCCGGGACCATCTGCCAGCACTTAGCCGCCCGCTCCGCTTTTGTTTCCCAATGAAAGCGCACAGATGGGGGGGGGGGGGGGGGGGGGGCGCTGGGAGCTGACCGAGCGGGACAGAACCGGGCCCGGTACCCCCTCCTGGGGTCGCTGAAGCTGCAGAACCCTCCGCTCCGGGACAGGTTCCACACGTGTTGACCCCCCCCCCCATCACCTATAGATAAGCGCCACCCTGCTGCGGTTTGGCTCCGGGATAAATAGTTTAATTTAAGCTGGGTCACAAAAGCCAAGTTCTGCGGCAGGAATGAAACCCGCCGTTGTCTCGACTTGCCTTCAGCTCTTCAGACTCAACACACGAAGCTCCTCCGCCCAGACCCCCCCCCCCCCCCCCCCCCCCCAGCAGAGGCAAACACGGCGTGAACAAAAGCAGCCACACACGGGGATCTACACGGCCCGATATGACTGACCCGTCACGGCGTTCCTCACTGAAGACCCTCCTTCTCACCTGGGTGTCTGAGACCCGTCTGAACCCCCCCGCCAATCCCCCCCCCCCCCCCCCCCAGCAAACAGCACCACAGGAAGTGACGTCAGCAATCGCTCCTTCAGAGAAGAAGAAGAAGCTCAGGAGACCAGGGAAACGAGGCGAAGATGGTTCCTGGACTAATGAGCAGCAGGTGTCTCGGAGAGGAGTCAGTCAGGGCTGAGCTCAACACCCCCCCCCCCCCCCCCCCCCCCCCCCCCCCCCCCCCCACACACACACACACACACACACACCTTTGCCCCCACCTCACTGAATCAGTGCGATGGACAGATATGGTACCATGGAGACAGAACCAGAGAGCAGAAGAGGTCACGTAAAGGTAGGGAGGGGGGGGGTTGGGTCATGCTCAGATGCTTTAAGGCCTCAGCGAGACGACATCTGCACAACTCATCCCCCCCCCCCCCACACACACACACACACGCCCCCTCCGGCTTTAATTCATTTCGGGATGCAGAGGAAGAGAGACGATAACGAGGAGACCGAATCCAATCGGCTGTTACGTAAAACCACAAACAAACGCGTCTCAGAACTTTGGAGATTTCAGAAAAACGTGTGCTGGAATCTGTAAGACGATCCGACGCCGGTGGAGCCCCTCCCTCACCCACACACACACACACACACACACACACACGCACACACACGCACACACACACACACACGCACCCACACGCACACACACGCACACACGTGCTCGCCTCGCTCACCTTCCCCTCCCCTCCACTTCTCAGTATTTTCTACCTTCTTCTCTCCTTCCCCTCATTATTGCAGCGTGACCGGAGCTCCTGCTTCACTCTGCTGCCAGTGCGCGTGCGTGCGCACGAGTCGCGCACGCGCTGCCGCCGCGCGCTGGCAGTTGGTCAACACGGGAAGTTGTTTTTGCGGCCACGTGCTTCCTGGTTCGTTTTCTAAAGTTATTTAAGTTTCTGAGCTCAAGCAACAGAATGAAAAAAGACCATTAACGCTCAGTGGGAGGGGCCAACTGGTTTAAAAGGTCATCAGCTGGTTGGTTGATGGACGGGTTTAATGGACGAATGCGAGAGAGATCGATATATTCTCGGGGGAGGGGGGTCACGGCTACAGATCTGATGCTGCAGAGGCCAACAGCTGAAGCTGCACCAGTGAGGCGTTGCCCAGTAAAACCAGTCAGCTCCTCTTCGTTTCTCCAGCTGAGGGAGGCTTCGCCGTCATCGGCGGCGTTCTCCACCGTTACGGTACTGTCCCCGTCATCGACGCGCCCTCGCCCACGACACGGAAACGGACAAAAGGCAGCAGAAGGTTGCGCCAACGCTCGCCAACGTGTGGGGTGACAACTGCAGCCCGAAGGGGCCCGGGGCTCCACAGCAGCAGCAGCAGCAGCCTGCAGTTGATTTAAGACGTCTGAACACGAGCCAAATTCCTCTGGGGGGGTGGGGAGGGAGGGGTTATGGGGGTGGGGGGGTGGGGGGGGCAGCACTGAAAACAGTTATAAATATTAACCCAGGAATGCAGCTGAAAACACAGCGGCAGGAAAGGTGGAAGGCAGTAAATAAGAGTGTGAAGGCAGACATGAGGGTGTTATTGTGAAACTGGGGGATGCTGGGTAAGCGTGTGTGTGTGTGTGTGTGTGTGTGTGTGTGTGTGTGTGAGGGCGCTGCTCTAGTTCGGTTTGCCTGAGCCGACCGGAGCTGCCGATGCACCGCCGATCGGTTTGTTTCATTAACCCTTAATCGCCGGCGGCGTTGCATCCGGCCGACTGTTCCCTCCGGGAGGAAGGACGAAGGCTGCCGCTGACCTCCAGGCTGCTGCTGACCCCCAGGCTGCCCCTGACCTCCAGGCTGCTGCTGACCTCCAGGCTGCAGTTGACCCCCAGGCTGCCCCGACCTCCAGGCTGCCCCTGACCTCCAGGCTGCCCCTGACCTCCAGGCTGCTGCTGACCCCCAGGCTGCCCCTGACCCCCAGGCTGCTGCTGACCCCCAGGCTGCCCCTGACCCCCAGGCTGCCCCTGACCTCCAGGCTGCCCCTGACCTCCAGGCTGCAGTTGACCTCCAGGCTGCCCCTGACCCCCAGGCTGCAGTTGACCTCCAGGCTGCAGTTGACCTCCAGGCTGCTGCTGACCTCCAGGCTGCTCCTGACCCCCAGGCTGCCCCTGACCTCCAGGCTGCCCCTGACCTCCAGGCTGCAGCAGTTGCTGCTCCGATTCTTTTATGGTCCGACAGTAAAAGCGGCGGCACAATGTGTCATTGTGGGAATGTTGACGGGAGAGCCGCCGGCCGCCGGGGGAGCCGGCTCTAGATGTGTGCCGAGGGCCCGGTAAAAGGCTGTAAAAGCAACGAGCCCAGCCAGCCGGCCTCCCGCATCCCCGCACGTGTGCGCCACCTTCTCCTCCCCACAGGATCCACCGGGTTTTTCCACTGTTGTTCCAAAGGCGTGAGGAACGGTCGCAGCGGAGAATTGAAAAAAAAAAAAAGGGAACGTCGGGGGCGGAGAGCAGCACCGGAGCTGAGACGACGGGTGAGAGGAAAACAAGGTCGCACAGGTTCGCGTCTGGGACGGAGAGAACACAGAACCGCACAGAACCGGATCCCTACCCTGATTCTGGACCCTTCCCGAGAACCTGCAAACTCCCGAGTCAAATCTCTGAAGCGTGTTAGCCTCCTGCTAACTAGCAGCATGCTGTGAACCCCCCCCCCCCGATCTGGCCCCCGTCTCCGGGTTCACACCGGTTTGCTGAGGCTGTTTCTTACCCTGACTCGGGTTTTTCTTCCTCCTCATCAGCACCTTCTATTTTTAGCCGCTGGGCTGCGGCGCTGCAGAGTACAGCGTGTTCCGAGGAATATGGGCCTCCCGTGGACACATGATCCTCCGGGATCGCTCCTGCCGGAGGGGAAGAGCAGCGCAGAACCAGTCTGGCGCTGACTGAACACAGACGTGCGCGCTGAGGCCGATACGGGCGCTAAACGCATCAACGAATGTGAAAGATCACATTACTGAGGGGGGGCGAAACTGCAGGACTTTATCGATTTTAGACATTTAAGTCAATAAAAGACTTTTGAACTAAGTCTGGTTTCTTCTGTTGCCAAAACAAAACTCACCCTGGTAACAGAGGAGTCGGGATGATGTCACTGGACGCGTCAGAAACACGGCGCTCGACGGGTTCCATGAACGCACCATGGACACACACACACACACACACTGGCACAGTTTTAGCTCCGCTAGCCTTGACAGACTTGGCAAAGTTTCCAAACGCTCAGTGCCAAAAGGCACGTGGGCAGTTTACGCAACAGAGATAAAACCGAAAACACCGATGACGCCGAGGATCCGGCACCTTCGATGAAAAAGGGGAGCGAATCTCCTCCTCCAAGGGACGCCGGCGAGGCATCAGCTCGGGTTCTAGGGGGTTTGGAGCGGCCCAATAATGATGCTTTTAATGAGACGGTGTGAAGAGCAGTTCACTGACCTGGAACCGCTCAGTTGAGCTGGGGGGGGGGAGGCGGGGGGGGGGGGGGGGGGGGGCACCTGCCTGTTTCTCCATGAACACACACCGCCGAGCATCAGAGGTGAACGATCCCCTTTATTAAAAGTGATTTCCGAGTCTGGGATGAAGAGTTCTGTCAGGAGACCAAGTGGGTTCCGACCACATGCCCAAACACAAGGGCGCCAGTGTCAGCTCCAACCCCCCACCCCCCCCAGCCTTTATTGGAGCCCTCTAAAGTTCATGTAGCAGTGCGGAGAGAAGACTGGAATATTTGTTGTTCAAAAACAAAGGCGCTGGAATGGACCCCCCCCCCCCCCCCCCCCCCCCCCCCATGCTGGGAGAAACTGCCCAGCAAACATTTGGGTCCTTTGTCTCGGCGTCGCTGCCTCTCCAGGAGCCACAGCCCGATTACCGGAGCGTCGGCAGTGGGACCCTGTTGACACCCGCGGTGACGCCGTAAACACGCTCGCTTCCCTGTGGCCTCTCAGATCAGCCCGCCGCCGCCGCGGATTTTTTGACCAGCATGTGAGAGGCGATCACCCGGCCGTGCACCAGCGCCGCCTCCCTGCTGGTGTTCAGACGAGCGACCCACTTTCACTGCGCACTTATCAACAAGGCGTTACTCATTAAACCTGTAAACCCGCCCGCACGCGGCTCCTCCGCCCCCGGGACGCCGTCCTCCTCGCCGCTGCCTTCATCTAGGAACCCTGCGGTGACCCAGCCGAGAGGAGCCGCGGCAGTCCCTTAAAGTTCATCACATTTCGGAACCAGCTTAGCGTCTCCATGTAAGAGAGGAGATCGACATGATTGGGCCTCGGAAGATAAGTGGTGGTTTGTGGTGCAAAGATAAACAAATGCAGCGGGAACGCTGCACGCGCAAAGAGGAAGTGATTCAATCGGGAAAATGTGTGGGAAGAACCTGGGAAGTTGTGAGGTCTAGCATCAGAGCTACACGTGCTAACGTTGCAAGACCTACATTGTGGGACGCCTAGCTGCTCAAAGTCCACACTAGTCATATCTACTTGATTAAATGGGCGGGGCCAGGACACTTCAGGAGCTACAGTCGAAGGGCGCCTGCTCACCTGCCAGGAAGTAAGGAAGTACGAGAGCCACAAAGGGAACAATCAGGCTCATTAAAATGCTTCTGCTGTGCGTGGCTAAGGTGCTCTGAACAGATCCCACCCCTCCAACTGATCCCAGCGTGGGGCTGAAGGCAACAGTTGGGTAACAAAGAGCAGCGAACGAGGAGCATTTCTGTTTGGGAGGCAGCAAAAGCCACTTCCTGTCAGTCAATGAGGGCGCTCTCAAAGAAACCGCAGGTTCTCACTCTACGCTAGCGCATCACAGCTGCAGCTGGTTGATCCTGCACGTAAAGCATGTGGGGGGAATCACACAACAAACAGCTCTTCATGTCAGACAGAGAGAAAGAGACAACGGAAACAAACACTCTTGAAATGTCTCAATTCTCTGGTTATGACCAGACAGGAAGTGCAGCCGCGTGAAAAAAAATTACTGGAATCAAAAACAGAGAAGAGAGAGAAACTGAGGTTGCCGTGATGAACGTGTGCGTCGGGATCGGTACGCGCGTGCGTGTCGGCATATGAAGCTAGCTGAAAACAGCGAAAAGCCAAAGTCTCGGCCGAACTTTCTTTTACGACGAACGAACGCGCTGCGAGTTTGGGTTTGTCGCTCCCTTATCTCAGCGTTTTTAATTAGTGTGAGTTGATGTTATTTTTCCGACTTAATTGCCTAAACATGAATATGTCAGCTGCTAATTCCATAACATAATTATTATTATTCCTTTTTAATGGTTTTCCCAAGGCTAGCAGGGCTGCCGCTTAATTAAACGGAGCTTTTTTCAAGGGCGTGCACAACTGAACGGCAGGTATCCAGGGACTTTGCCTGATCCCACCTGTTTCTCCACAGACTCGGGGGTGCTGCACAGCCTCTGTCCAACCAGCTCAGCTAACCTCAAAGTTTGCCATCATGACTTTAATACTGATTCGTCTCCTGTAGCGTCAGAGCTACACGTGCTAGCGCTGCAACGCCTACGACCTTTTAGAACCTGCGATGTTGTGAAGAGCAGAGAAAAGAGGCATCAACACTGCTCAGATCCTGTTCCGGATCCCGTCACAGGTCGTGACCCAGCTGGCGAGGCTGAGGGACGCCGCAGTTATGAAAACAGGAGAGTTTCAACGCTCCCCGAGCGGAACCGGACCAGGCTAACGGAGCTCCCGGAGTTCTCACTCTGGAAGCACAGAGCTTCCATATGGAGGCCTCAGCCACTGGGAGAGACAGAAAACCAGAGCCTCACCTTCAAATTCCACCTGAGGAAACACATGTGTGAATATACTCCGCTCAGGAACATCTCATTTGGCTTGTAAATAAAAGCCTTAAGTCGTTGTTGCGTCAACACGGACCTGAGAGGAGGCGAGCAAACTGCAGCGTTTTAGCTTTAACTCGCTACAATTGTCAGCATTTTACAGTTAGCTAAAAAATAGGCGAGGGCGATAGCGTACGTGTAGCTACCGTCCACACCGGATCGTCTCTCTGCAAGACTAAAGCTGACTACACAAGCTGCAGAGAGGCGCCATGTGGTTCCAGTCTGTGACCCAGCACAGGTCTCATCACACCAGAGAAGGTCTGTGAGTCCCACATGTCCCCGGGAACACGGTGAACACGGTGAAACCGAGGAAACCTGTGGCCCGGGAGTGGCTACCGGCCGCTGATGCATGCACGCAGCGCCATGTCACGCATGACACGGGGGAAGTTTCAGCAGTTCAAGAGAGGAAAATCCCACAGGGAAGAGGGAGGGCTCCTCGTCCGTGTAAACCGATTTTAGATTTTCATGTGACCAGATTACCACTTAAGGGCTTAGATGTCTAATCCTGGAGCCAAATGAAGTGTCTAACTTTAGGCTTAGGCTGGCTGGAGGAATCAAAAAAGGAGTTCGTAGCGTGAACTTTGCAAGAATTTCAGAGCCGGAAGCGCAGTTCTGCTGAAGAATGTTATTTGTTTCTGTTCTGTTCCCGGTTCTCTTATGGAATGGATTAAATCCAGCTGGTTTCATAGTCTGGATGATCCGTGTGCATGTGGGAATACAGCAGGAACATGAGGGTGCGGGGATGACTGAGTAGTCCTCATAAAACTGGGAAGATTACGAGCTTCTGACTCAAATTGCTGAATAACCAAGCACCTCCAGGGATGATGGCCCCGCCCACATGCCCATGATACCGCCCACACATCCACTACTCCGCCCACACGCCCACTGCCCCGCCCACTGCCCCGCCCACATGGACCACAGGCTTCACAGACTTTTCTCTGTAACTGTGATTCCGCTTCATGTTCTGATGAACCAAAAGCAGTTTTCAAGGTTGTTTGGTCGTCTGCTGATCGTTCTCATCTCTCCACCTGCTTTTGGAAAACTATCAGCTTTCCATCACACGATACTTCCCGTGCTTACTGCTGAATGTCTGCTCTCGGGCAAAGAAATCGAGAGGATTTGTTTTCGAAAATTACGGTTTGAGGAGCGTCTTCAGGCGTCCGGTTGAAGCGTGACAAGATTGATCTCCCGCAGTAAGCTAACCCCCCCCCCCTCCTGGGATTTCAGGCAGTGCTGCACCTGAGGAAGCTCAACACTTTGTCTCGACCGGCCCCGATCATCCGTGCGCGCGATTCTCCAGCTAATCCACATGCTAAGCCAGCGCTCGGGCGCTGGAGGGATAAATATGCAAGGGTGCAGGCCGAGCAGATAAGAGGGGCATCTGCTCACAGGCCGGGGTCAGACCTGACGGCGCTCGGGCCGGTCGACGCCGGGCGCTCTACGTGCACGTTTCGCTGCATATGTGAATAGGGATTCTCTCAGAAATGCACAGAAAGGAGATGCACTTAGGAATTATGCTTTTTTTTGCAACGACTCCACCTTCTCAAGATCTCAAGAGTATTCTAGCAACAGAATGCCGCACACACACACACACACACACACACACACACACACACACACACACACACACAAGGGTCCTGTGACATCGAGCGGTGGCTCCAACATCCAGCAGATGGTTGTGACAGATTAGAGTCCAGATCCTACAGCAGGATATTCGAACCATTAAAGACGGTTTGGTGTTTATGACTCTGACCCTCCACAGGACACGTGTCAGCGTCAGAGAGGGAGGAGCAACTCATGTAACACACACACACACACACACACACACACACACACACACACAGAAAAACCACACCTTGTAAATATTGAACGCTCAGGGATTTGTTATCCTCACAATCTTCATCATCAGCTGGAGGAACTACTTTTCCACAATCTGCTCTTAGGCTAACATCAATCCGTGCTTCTCACCTATAGGCAGCCACATCCAGCATCTATTTCAAGCTGGAATTAACTTAATTTCCTCCATTTGTATTCGGTTCCAGATGAGGGGTGCGTTTATTCAATTAATGCTCATTTCTGCGTTAATCCTATTCGCTGCTTCCCGGTGGCACTGTGGGAAAAACCAGCCTTTTCCACGGCAGATTACTACGCTGTGTTTCGCTGTCACAGAAGTGCTGGTTTGCATACGTAAAAGACTGAAGTGGAACCCGACACACACACACACACGCAGGGCTGTAACTGAACCAGTGTGGAGATGGATCTGCTGGGCTGGACATCATCCCGGTCCACTCCGCAGCAGAAGAACCGTCTCCGATGTCCGCCCTCCATCGCCATCTTCTCCTCCCTCTCAGACTCAGACTCATCCAGGAGAGCGAGAAGGCCCGAACGCAGCGTTTTGGGCCGGGGCAGACGGTCGCTTTACGCTCCGTGTGTGGGATTTGACAGGAAGCGGAGCGCTTGCTTGTTGTGCCGTGCGCGTAACGAGAGCGCTGCCGGGACAGAGATGGGTCAATAATCAATTATTCATGGGCTGGAAAGGCGCTCGTGCTCATTTCTAATAATAAAATCGGGCAGCACAAACGTGCGCTGCTATGACTGGAATGTGTCGGAGCTGCGTTTCACATGCGCTTTAGCATAAATACACGCAGCCAGACTAAGTCTCCCAAATGGGGCTCATTCCACATTCTAAATACCATAACAATCATCTGATGATCGTGGCTGTGAATACGCCAGCCAAGTAATTCATCAATTTAATAGAAAAACAGCTAATCCTAGCCAGCGGCTTCTGCTAATATTTGCTAGGACTGAATCTTTTATCCTCACAAGAGCGACAGCATTAGAATTGTACTGCCTCTGTACACATTAAAAATGACGCATGTGACGTATAATTTCATTTTAAATGAAGGCAAACAGCCTTCCGCTTCTACATGCAGCAGCTCACGTGTTCAGTAACAACCTGAGGGGGGGTCAGAGGTCACCTTCAGTCCCGCCACGCCCCGACTCAGACCATTAACGAGACGGTAAATGTCTCTCCTACACGGTTCTACACGTTACGTGAGCAGTGCAGCGGCGCCTCGCCTCAGTCCCGTCAGACCGATGTTACCTGGTCAAACATCCCTCACACACACACACACACACACACACACACACACACACAGCAAGTCGGCTAGTTGCTGCCAGCCTTGGCACTGAGCAGCGCTACAGCTGTGATGGGGGGGGGCAGGTTGTAGCGTTCCCAACCAGTTCCACGGTCGGGGATGCAGCCAAAGGGAACACAAGTCGCCGCCCACACCTCCGCACCACCAACAGCCTCGAGCACATCCGGAGAAAAAGCTGTTTGGGTTGAAGAGGAACGGCCCCACGTCAACGGTTAAAGGTTGAACAAATAGTTTGGTAGAGAAATGACAGCGTGCTTTTGAGCAAACACTGGCTGTCTGTAATGCAACGCGTGCCGCTCGGAGGGGCCGCGGCTGCGCGCGATAGCAGGCTAACCAAGGACAGCTGCCTCTGACGGCGTGCAGGCGCCGCAGTCATTCCTCAACCGGCTTAAGTGCTGATGGACCGGAGCTACTGCCAACAGGAAGTGTTCTCTGTAGCCCCTCCTCCACGCCAGAACCCCTCGGAAGACACTCCGCACACACGCACGCACGCACGCCAGGGAACGGCGCAGGTACCTCCAGGAGCCAACACACAGCGGATAAACTAACGTGATTCTTTTAAATCCAGCCAGAAAGCGAATCTACTGGGAGCGGCGCCCGACACACACTTTAGCTGATTGGCTGCAGTTGAGACGTCTTGGATGACGAGTGTGGACGGCAGCAATTCTCACAATGCACGTGTGTGTGTGTGTGTGTGTGTCAGTGTGCACTTGCCAAAGGGCATTTGGCTCTGCAGGGGCGTTCCTTGGGCCTCCTTGAAGGTAGCTCTTTATTACTTGGCGACCAGCACAAACAGGTAGATTCCTCGGATTAACGACAGGCTGAGATTGAACGTCGGCCACTCGGCTCGTTTCATTAATGATTATTCCTGTCTCCAGAGCTCAGGTGAGATTACCCGCGATCTTAATCTCCGAGGAGCAGCCCTCCAGGTGTAAACCTGAAAATTCCACACCTGAATGAACGAGTAATATCGCACGAACGTCTGAGGAACATCAGCCCTGAACCTCAAATTCAGGATATCATCACCCAGCAGACACTCACACTCGCTCAGATCTGAGGGGTTAAATCCAGCAGAACAGCAGCGATGAGCAGGTAAAGCCTGCGGAGGTGATATAGGAGGGGCTGCACCTTTATTAAACATGCCCAGGAGCAGGGGTGGGCAAATCCAGTCCTCAAGGGCTGGATTCATGCCAGACTTCCTGTCCTACAGGTAAAGAATTTCACCTGGGGTTCCATTTACCTTGGAGAAAGCGGTTTCTCCCTGGTAGGATGCAAAACCTGGCTGGATTCCAGCCTTCGTGGATTGGACTTGCCCATCAGTGGAGGGAAGATCCATTCCTCATGGGCTGGATTCAATCCGAGATTTGCGTCCCTGGTGGGACGCAAGCCCAGGTGAAATTGTTTACCTGTAGAACAGAAAGTCTGGCTTGGATCTGGCCCTCGAGGACCGGATTTGCCCACCCCTGCCAAAGAGCCACATTTGTGCCGATTGTGAAAATGTGAAAATGATCTCTCCTTGCTCAGAGTAGATCTTTTCATTGACAGAAACATGCCAAGGCCATCAACAGGTATTATGAAAGAAAACCAGCTTCGGATTTCAACCAGCAGCCGTGGACAGAATGCACATCGAGACCTTAAGAGAACGTCCAAAAGTAGATCCACGTGTGATCCCCGGAGCCAAAGCTGCTCCGCCGCACCAGGAAGCTCGACTCCGAGCCGGGATTCATTTCTGTCGCATTTCTGAACGAGGCCTGCAGTACCACCACCCAACACGGGGGGCAGTGCAGGAGACCAGCAATAGCCTCTCTAAAAACCTCTGCAAACGGCACAACGATCAGATGAAATGAAGCTGAATTCAGAGTCACAGTTTACTGTCATTCCACGTTTAATTGGAAGAATATTACATTTTAAGGAAATGACTTCATCATGACGCCTTCGGGAAGCGATTTCAAAAAGCGCAGAAAGTGAAATTCGGAAATTTGTAGACGCGAAGTCAGTCGAGGATTTCCCTTACGAAACCGAGCAGAAAAGGAGAGATCCAGTCAACAGGAGCTCACCGTCTGTTCAGATGTTTCTCAACTAGAGTGAGGAAATCTGTAACCTCAAAAACAGACATAAAAGCCGAGCTAAACCTTCTGCCTGCCAGGATACAAACGCGCCCGCTAACCCTCTCACATTGTCGGTTATCCGACCGCTGTAACCGGACACGTGACCAGAATCTGGGGCATTTGCCAATGGAGGAACCAGCTGTGAGCAATAAGAGCAATGAAGTCATTAAAGCTGGAGCCAGGCTTCAAATCACTTCTCCTAAGTTGTTACAATAATGTGCAATAAATATTCAGAATGACGAAACGTTTGGCTATTTTTATCCCGTATGACAAAACGTCCAAGTTTGTCTGCACGAGAATTCAAAACTCGATTTCTTACCCGTCCGAATGACGCAAAACAAGCTCGCGAGCCGGCAGAGATGCTAGCAGCTAACAGTTGCTCACACTGGTGCAGCTACAGCAGTGTTCCAACGCGGGTTTCAGACTAGCATACGCGTTTAAAGCGCCAAATCGGAACGAAAATGAAATCCGATGACGTCTCGGGTGAAGTTCGGCTGCCATTTCTGACTCTCTGACGAGGTGGAAAATCCGGTGAAAACATCCACGTTGGTTTTGGTGCCCAGAAGAGTGATTTGGCGCTAGCGGTGGAGGTCCCGCTGGCACCGCTCCACCCACATTATCCGGAACAGGGAGCGAGAGAGCGCGACCTTTCCCCCACGTTTACGCCTCCCAATTCAGAGGAGCTGAAGTAGGAACGGCTTTGTGTGATGGTATTCGTCTTCCAGAGAATCTCTCTGCGCTCCTCATCATCGCTTTACGACGGGAAACGTCTGGGACACTTTAACTCCTCTGCAAACGCGCCCCGGCTTCACTTTTCGACGGCGGCGAGTCCCCGTTGGAGAGCTGCGCTGCTTTGCGGTGAAAATAATCCTCCCGGGCGACAGTGCCAAGTGTTCCCGTTGATGAAGAGCCAGCGGTGAGTGGCCCCGGTTGTAGTCGGCCAGAGCCAAGTGAGAGGTGTCGCCCAGTTTAACAGTCTCAGTTTTCCCTCTGGTCAATAAAACTTTGTTTTTAATGAGTTTTTATTATCGCTGATGTTTCTGGGAGCCGCGGCAACAAAGTGAAACCGCCACATTAACGACCGTGAGGTTACGAATGCTTCCTCTTAGACAGTTTGTGGTTTGCTAGCCTGTAAACGACTCCTGGTATCTGGGAGACAACAGGAGCTTGTGATCTCCTGACACCTTCACCATGACAACGCGCTTATCAGCGGCGGGGGGGTCGCGCCCCCTTTGCTGCATCAGGTCGCCGGCTGAGACGTCACAATCAGCGGGAGGCCGCTGATAAGGCGACAGCGGTGGGTGCGGACGCGGGCTGGGGCCGAACACACGCAGAAAGAGCCCAACGAGGTCGAAGGGGAGGGAGAGAGCGAGCACGTGAAGCTAACTGCTGCTAATCCTGAACAAATATGGGGCATGTGCCGCTATTTCCCATCCCTGCAGGTCTAAGAAGAACATCTGAAAATGGCCAAACATCCCAGGGCAAGTGCTCCCGACGTACCGGCCTACCCAGCATGCACTCTGCCTGTGCAAGCAGCTCTGACATCATCACATAGCAGAGCAGATCCAGAGGTGGCCGTCAGCTGCACAGCCAAGGTTATATAAGTGCATGCTCTACATTTCTATGCATTCAGCGCCGTTGCCAAACTACGAGGAGCAAAGGAGGGCTGGAAGATGAGGGAGGGAGGGAGGAAGGGGGGGAGGAGGAAGAAGGCGAAAGAAGAGAGGAGGCCCCAGCAGAAAGAGTCTGAAAAAGAGGCCCGCTGGGGAGGTCGCTGCTGGAAGGGACTTTAGAAGGTCACTTCTAGGCCCCCCTGAAGGGGCCCCAGAAGAAGAGGAGAGGAGAGGAGAGGAGAGGAGAGGAGAGGAGAGGAGAGGAGAGGAGAGGAGAGGAGAGAGGAGATCGATTTTGTGTGAATAAATTAAACATGACCGAGCAGCTGCAGAGTAACCTCAGCCTGAGCAGAAGAGTTTAGTTCTGCAGAGGAAAGTGGCTCCAGTTACACAGTTTCTCCACAGCTTCTCCTCAGCTTCTCCCCAGCTTCTCCCCAGCTTCTCCACAGCTTCTCCTCAGCTTCTCCTCAGCTTCTCCCCAGCTTCTCCTCCAGCTTCTCCTCCAGCTTCTCCTCTCAGCTTCTCCCCAGCTTCTCCTCCAGCTTCTCCTCCAGCTTCTCCTCCAGCTTCTCCTCAGCTTCTCCCCAGCTTCTCCTCCAGCTTCTCCCCAGCTTCTCCTCCAGCTTCTCCTCCAGCTTCTCCTCAGCTTCTCCACAGCTTCTCCTCCAGCTTCTCCCCAGCTTCTCCTCAGCTTCTCCTCAGCTTCTCCTCCAGCTTCTCCTCAGCTTCTCCTCAGCTTCTCCTCAGCTTCTCCTCAGCTTTTCCACAGCATCTCCTCAGCTTCTCCCAGCTTCTCCTCAGCTTCTCCTCATCTTCTCCACAGCTTCTCCTCAGCTTCTCCTCAGCTTCTCCTCAGCTTCTCCTCCAGCTCACACCTGCAGCTTGAATCCACCTGACCCTGAGAACTTCCTCAGCAACTGTGGCCGCGGTGACACGAAAGGGCCTCGACCTTTGACCTGGAACGAGCCTCCTGCCGTCAGGCATGCGGCAGCTCTAAAGTCCTCAGGCTGTATCAGAGGAGCCGCTGGCGGCCAGAATTTGAGGCGCGCGCTGATCTTTTGCTCTGATCTTTTGCTCCACGTTACTGTAAAAATCTTCGGCATAAGAATTTTTGCACAACATCTGCGGTAATTTAATCCGCGGCCCTGACAGCTCTAATGAAATGCACATTTGCGCCTGCAGGAGCGGAGCTTTCAGACAGTCCTCCTCTGAGATCAGGATCCCAGGAGTGAAGAAACAGGTCAGAGGTCAAGCGTCAAGGTGCGTGATGTCATCAAAGAGGCACGTCCGCGTGAGGCAAACACTTAAAGAACATTAAAGGGCAGCGCTGCGCCTGCACAGCTGGCACGAGCGCGATGGAACCAGAAGTTCGCGTGCGTGCGTGCGTGACTGGACCGCGCGCGCGCGCGCGCCATACCAAGTTCGGGCCCGTGCGCGGTTCCTAACGATGAAGCCGTGCGTGGCTACGGCCTGGAAATGGAAGGGGGGCGTCAGCGACAGCAGCCCGGCGCGGTTCACTCCTGCCGCGGCTGACCTGTCACGGGAGCTCCGGCGACCGACGCCAGCACCGCCAACAACCGCACGCACCGCACGCAACCTTCAGCTGAATCACACTTACCGTCAGCCGAGCGCGGACTCCAGTTCGGGTGGGATATCGGGGCAGAAATGAGGCGGGATGGTGGTCCGGTACTCCAGCAGTGCAGCGGCAGCGGCTCCCCCGGTCCTCCTCTCCGAGCCCGGTGCTCCTCCGCTGGGCTGCCGCTCCTCTCGGTCTCGGATTATCTCCCTCCGCTCCAAACGACCTCCAACCGACAAACAAGCTCTGTTTTTGCCCGCGTGGAAACGACTAGTTTTCCCCCTTCGCGGTCTTCCAGGAGCGTTTGAACAGGCTGCAACGACAGGAGGGAAGGAACCGAAAAGCAAGCCCCCTCGGTTCGCTCCTCCCTCCGCGGCTGTACAGTAGAGCGGCCCGAGCTCTGCAAACCGTCTACCGCTCTCTACAGGAGCGCCACCGCAAAGCACGCACTGTACATGCACAACACATGTCAGCACCGCAAACCCAGCCTCCCGCGCGGCCGGAGCCTCTTCTGCTCCTCTTATTTATTTACGAGGAGCCCCCCTCCATCCCCCGCCTCCCCCCTCCCACCCAATATGACTCCACCAGAGGACTGAAACAGACTCTGGTTCCGTTGTTTTGGACCCAGTCAAGATGCTGCCCGGCTGTGCACGTGTCCACTGACACCCGTGCACGCTGTGAGTGATTCAGACTGACCTTCATCCGACCTTCATCCTCCGCCCTGGCAGAACTTGGGGTCCGTAAACTCCTCCCGGTTTCCAGCCCGGCACAATAGTGGCACTAATTTTGGGTTTTAAACCTCAGGTGGATCTTCACGCCCGCGGCTCGGACTCTTGCCCCTCGTTAAATCTGTGACGCTCGTCCACACGGTGAAGAACCACGTTCACAAATGAGCAACAAGCCAGGCTGAGTATAAATGCAGAACCCGGACGGCACCGACCCATTTAACATTTAAGTCATTTAAGTCTAAAGAGCTGATGGCTGTTGGGGTGTAAAACTCTAAACGAAGCAGTTGTTCTTCACGGTGATGATCCGAGAACCTAAAATAACCCGGCGGCACCGAGTTCTGGACTGACTGAAGCTCGCGGGCTGTTCTGGGTCGCTGAGAAGACAAACGAGCAAACAAATATTTGTGGTCTGCGTCGTGGCCGTTAGCATCGCTAACCTGTCGCCTTCTCTCTCTGACGGCTTCGGGGGTTGGGGCCGGCTTTGGTGTCGCCTTTGGGTCAGATTGACCTTTAACCTTTAGGAGCCCGGCATAAACCTACTTTTGGATCTAAAGGTTCTTTCCTCTGAGGGAGGTCAGAGGTCAACAAGGTCAGGGACGCAGACTCTACATCCTCTAAGTCAATTTATGCAGTATAAACGTAATTAGCGCGTCTGTTGTTGAAGTGGGGAGCCTCGTCGATGGCTCCCTGTTGCCGGGGCGACAGCGCTCCGGTTGACCTTGACGTTCAGGTGAGAGTTGGCCAGCCAGACCCTCTAATCCCGCCCGACGGGACGAGGAACGGCCTGGAAATCCGTCGCCGACCTCAGGAGGGGTGAAGGACTCCGATACCTTTGTGCCGGTCTTCCGCCAGGTGCACGGCGATGCTAATGAGTCCGCCTCTCCCGCGGACGCCCCCCCGCCGGCCTTTTTTATACGTGGACGTGGTGGCAACACGCGGACCCACCAGCCAACTTCTGATCAGCCCAAACTCGCCTTTGTGCCGCGCCGCCGCCGTAGCTGACTCATCCCCATCATCACAGTGGGACATTAGCATTTCAGGCCTATTTTTCATCCCATCCATCGCTCCCTCTCAAAGGAGACGCACTTTGAAGTCCCTCAAATCTCATTACGGCTGGCACTCAGTTCAGGCTCAGGCAGATTTCCTTTGGTTTAGCGGCGGCGGCGAGGAAATGAGAGGAGCGAAATCCCCACGGTGCAGAATCCAAGCGATAGGCCTTTGAAACGCCAGCCGGGCTCCTCGGAGGACGCGCACGTTTGTTTGGGAGTAATGAGGGAGAGTTGGCGTGAAAGGAAAGGCACGAATTAAAATCCGACGCATCCCGAGGACGAGGCGAAGTCGCCGACGCCGCAGGTTTGTCGATCAGGCGGCCGCTGCTCAAACGGTCTAAACGTGATCATTTATTCATGCCGGAAGTCTTCCCGTCTTTAATAAACCGCACAGGCCGTTGGAAACTGGACGGGATTATTCTGGGATGGATCAGAGGGAGAACTTTAGAGAGATGATCTATTTGGGCGAGAAGACGACTTTCACAGGTGCTCTCGGGGAAAACGCTGTAAAAAAAACAGGTTTTTCCAGGTGAATTCCCAACGGTGACCTGTTGGATAGGAGCAGTCAAGGTTCAGGTGACCTGGAAATCCAGACTTTTCTGACCCAGCACAAAAACGGTGCAAATTCTTGTTAAATTCAGGGGGATTTTAAGGAAACTCTCAAAAACCTTTGTTCTAACGAGCCCAGGGCTCTTTTGCTTTGGCCTCTTCAGTAAGATGGAGCCTTTTTTGCGTGACGGACGTTTGTAATGGATGAAAAAGCCTGTTTGAGCAGCAACCCGGCTCTCCGGCGGGGGCCCGGGCTGCAGGAACAATCGTCCAGAGTGAAAACCTGACTGTAAAGGAAGACAACACGCTTGTTATCCCAGACTCCAGCCTGATCCCTGTTTCTGCCAACGCTTGGGGATGAAATAGCAGTAATCTGAAGAGCAGGTAATGGAAACTCCATTTAAATGAAGAGGAGAAGTGAAGCCCCGGAGGTAATCTGACAATCCTCATCCGTCTGTAATCAAAAACCTTTTTCTGGGAGAAAATTGACGCCTGGTTTGAACATCGGGAAGATTTGAGAGGCCGATAATGGAGAATCCGGCGGCGCCTGGCTGTTTGGGCTGTCTTATGCTATTACTGTTGGTCAGAACAGCGTTCCGGGCGTCTGGCGGCGGCGCCGGCGCCGGCACCTCTGGCGGGTTCGCGTCACCCTTCTCTCCGTGTGGAAATGCTCCTGCGGGACGCAGACATTTGTAAAAGCGGGAGAAATCCGTCCTTCTTCAGAGCTGCACGTGTCTCCCGAGCACGACGGCTCATATAGAGCTGATGGAAGTAACGTCAGGCCACAGAACTCAGGCTGTGTGGACAGTCGTCTCCATGGTGATCCACACACACAATAAGAAACCGGTTCTTCTTGATATACAGCCTGAAGTCCCCCCGCTTACATCTGAAATGGCTCGGACCTGCGAAATCTCACACATAAAGGTGCTAAACGTGACACATTTCGGGTCGGATCCAATCATTCCTCACATTTGTTGGAACGTCTTGATGTATTTTAGCTCCGGCGCAGCTCTGCATACTAATGCTGCGCTCATTTATCCTCCAGTCGGCAGATTCCCTCGGCTTCCACCTTTCTTCTCCTGCCAAGCGGAGCGCCGTCTAATATGCCGGCTGAGTCGGTGAATGTGACAGGTGGGGCGGGAACGTGACGGATCCTCGTGAGTGAGTGGTTCTAGGTACGAGGGGTTCCGTCTGTGGCTCCGCTCATCCTGTGGGCTCCCACTACTTCTTCATTATCCGTTTGAGAACTTCAGTTTGAAGGCGTGAGTTTGGGATGTAAAGTGGGTGTGAAGGAGTGGGGGATGAGCAGCGTGTGTGTGTGTGTGTGTGTGTGTGTGTGTGTAGAGCAGTAGTGGGTTCATTTCCCTCTGCAGGGTCTGAATTCCGAACACAACCTGAGCTCCTGGCTAGACTCACAGACCTCCGTGTCCAGCAGAAACACCCACACACGGCAATAATCTGCTGGCGAGGCAGCACCAATCTGTGTGTGTGTGTGTGTGTGTGTGTGTGTGTGTGTGGTGGGGGGCTAAAGAACTACAAAGCGTTCACTTCACCCCTCCCCTGGAAGCACATCTTTACATTCACACCGTCATTTTGGACAATTTAACAAAGGATTAAACACAAAAGCCCAACGTGTGACTGGAACGTCCTGAAATTAAAGCCCAGGACGACTAAAACGTATCGTATTATCAGGAATTTCCCTTTTTAATCGGCTCAGCGCAGCACGGCCGTTGTCCAAAACACACTTGACAGAGATGAAGGGACAACTTGACCAGCGGGGCTCCCGAAGCCTCCATAAAGCTGCGTTTGTGTTTACAGGCGGCTAATGAGCGGCGCGGCGTTGTTCCCCAGCTGACGGTGCTGCTTCGGGATCCACGGCTGCAGAGCCGGTCCACCTCCACCCTCAGGAGGAAGCTGATCAACAGAGGAAACGGTGAGAAGAGGCGCGCTGGGGGTGTGACACCCTCCATTTGAGGGATGGCAACAGGCTGATTAAACTCTAGATTCACGGAGCGAGGGATCAGCACCACAGTGATCCCTGCCGGGACCATTCCAGACTTCCTCCGCTTCCTGTGGGCAGCATGTCTACTCCTGACCCCAAACGGATCCCCACTGGAGAACGAGGACGCCGGCTGAGGGGCCACCTGAACCACCTGAACCACCTGTCAGGAGGTCCTCCTCTCCTAAACACCTAAAGCGAACTCCAAACGTCTCGGATTGGAACCGCCAGTGAGCCGGTAAACATCGTTAAGACGCGGCTGCAGCATAATCACCCTCTTCCCCGCTGAAACGCCGAGCTCTCCACATAATGACGGAGCCGCTCTCCCTCTGATGGAGCTTCCTGTGCTCCGCCAGCCCCGAAGAAGCCCGTGTGTTGTGGATAATTGAACATCTACAGGCGTCCAGAAGGACGTGCCAGACGGGCACGAAACAGCCCCACAAATGGCTGCAGCCCCGTCTATTACCCACTAATGTCTGCGGAGATGAATGCAGGAGCAGAAGATTGAACCCGTGAAGCGGGTGGTGGTGAAGCGTGAAGAGATCAAAGCCGGTAGACGCAGAGCCGACGCTGCTCTGGTGAACCGACCGCTCAGAAACATCAGGGCAGGGATGGTGCCAACTGGCCCCGGATCAGATCGGGATCTGAACCAGAACAAAGCCCGCGGCTTCACCGGAGCGTCTCCAGCCGTCGGCGTCTCCGGCGTGTCCTCCTCTAACACCAAAGCGGCGCTGATGATTCCAGCGGTCGCTATTGATCTTCGGACGCGGCCGGTCGATGGATGATTCCAACGAGGGCCACGTGGGACGGATCGATGCGTTGACCGCCGACCGGCCCCCGCAGAAACACAAGTTATTCTCTTTGAATCAGGCGGTGAAATATAGATCAGGTTCAAAGACTGTCGCCACCGGAGGAGCTGGTGGCGCCCTCTGTGTTTATGGAGAACCGGAGCATCCGGAGTGAGGAACGCTGGGAATTGATGACAAACGGCGTCCTGCAGCAGCGGCAGGAAGCAGCGGCGGTGCGGCGGGACGCATTATCTCCTCCGCCATTAAATATTAAAGAGGGACCCACCTTATCGTCCACTGGAAAGGGGAACGTCGCAGGAACAGATTGTGTCAAGCATCGGATTAAAGGGAACTTTTATTACAGGAATCTGTGTGTGTGTGTGTGGGGGGGGGGGGGGGGGATCAACCAGAGCGACCGTCATGGCGTCCGTGTGTGTGGTGCATCATGTGACCACTCGCAGCCTCCAGAGCGTTACAGAGAGAGGGGGGGGGGGGCAGAGAGTGGGGGAGCGATAGAGGGAGGGAGAGATGGTTGTACAAGAACAACAACGCAGAAGAGGAGTGGAAGATTTGTCCTCTTATATGCTGCTGATGATGATGAATGCCTCACCGCGTTTTCTCCACATGAATAATTTGTGAATCCCAACAACAACAACAACAACGATGATCTGATGTTGCTGCAGAACGAATCCAAAGAAGGAAGACGGAGCGAAGAGGACAGACGCAGATAAAGGCTCATTTGTGTAAAATATTAATCCGTAGGGTTACGAGACGCTCGCTGACGCCTCGCGAACTCTGACCTTCAGCGGGTCTCCGTGACCTTCCCGACCCGCTGCTCCGACCAGCTGACCTCTAGCTGACCCCTCTGCATGTTCTCCGCATCCCACAATGCACTGCGGAGGGAGCACAACCATGTGATCAGGGATTCAAACCATTTAAAGCGGCTCTGTGACGCACCTGAGCCTCCTGCACGGCGGCTCCAGTGGAGGTCAAAGGGTCAAACGGCGCTCTGTCTTCAACCTCTCAGGTGCGTCCTCATCCCTGGGAGAATGCGGCACCGTTTGTCCTCTCATTTCAGCATTCCGTGGGCGGTGTTGGGGGAGGCGCAGCTGCAGGAAGGGCCCATTTGTTCTGGCTGAATAAGCGATTGGTTGCAGCCTGGTGTGCCACATTCGAGCGGGTTCTTCAGCAGAGTCGTGACAGCAGCTGGGCGAGCAGCAGCTCTACGTTAGCGGGAACGAGGAGGGAATGACCCTCAAAGGTTTACGTGGGACTTTTCCTTTCAAACATGCAGAATTCACTGCTAATGGACAAATAAAGCTGTTATTTTTAACCCCCAAAGCTAAATTTTCCCTTCTTAAAATGAGCCGTGTCCTTCTGCCTATTTCTCCGTATTCATTATTCCCAACCCTGGAGACATCGACACCACCAGGAAGCACATTTGGAATTCCAAATATCACAGTTGTAGTTGCTAATTTGGCTTCCTCGGCAGGGAGTCGCCTCCAGGGGAGCTGCTCCCTTTCTTTCTCAGGCCTAGATGATCAAAAACTCACAGGCCGGATCCCGAGGAGATCCTGGAGGTCAGGCCCGACGCTGACGCATCACGCTCACCTGTAGAACATGAAGAATCCAGGAAGAATCCAAACAGAACTGCCTGCATGGCTTCTTATCCGGTGTGTTTCCCGTTTCCATGCGTCTCCTTGACAACATTGTTTAAGAGAAAAAGAATATGAGAGCTTAATTTTGAGCCGCAATGGACGATTTAAAATATAAAGCATAACTCTGTGACAGATGGCAACGACTGCGTCGCCGGCAGGAATAATGGTGGGTCATTTTTCTGGTGCCGCTGCAACAAAAACACGTCCAATCCAGGGAAGAAGGATGTAACTTTTCCTCTGGGATTGATGAGAATTCGGCCATATTTCCTGGAAGTGTCGAGCATACCGTTAAAAAAGCACGAGGCTGTTTCCCTCTGGGAGGACGGCGGCGCGCTTCATCTTCCTGGTGTTGCTCTGACTCATCTTCCTCGGCTGTAATCGGAATTCTACACGCAGAACGACGCGTTCTTTTGAATCGGGAATGAGCCCGTTAGCGTCCGCGCGGCGCTTCGCCCTCTGAAAAGTGTCTCCGATCGCGGCGCATCTCTTTAAACCAGGTCCTTTTCATCTCACTCACATCAGCACTCAGTCAGAACTTAAACTCATTAAAGAAGATTCAAAACAAATCACTGATGTCCAAAAGTCCCCGAGGAGGAAGTTAAGAGGCTGATTTACCTCAGTTTACTGGCCTGTTGGGCATCACCCCTCAAACTCCTCGCTAGGAGCAGCAGAACCTGGATTATTGTGATTTAAGAACATCCATAGTCCGATGGCAACATCTTGATTTAATGGGTCTGGATCACCGACGAATCAATGTGGCAGGAAGTTACAATTTTACCAACGAAAACAATCAATTCCACACCAACGGCTGCAGAAGAAACTCAGAGGGTTGTAACTGACCAGCAGGGGGCGACACTCTTTTCTGAGGGTACAAAACGTCCGATAAATCACCGTGGTGTCTCTCAGTGGACACAAGCTCATATCAACGGCCAGTTCCGATGTGCACAGACGTATAAATGCTTCTCAGTCCGTCCACATCCTGATGAAGACGGAGCTAACGTCACCATCAGGTCCGAGGTCCTGTCGATCAAAATGAACTTATTTATGCAAAACATGTATGAAGGCTGAAAAATAACCCTGGATGAATGAAACCAGAGGCCGAACATGGAGAACATCATGCGGTTCAGTGCCGATTTCCTGATCTTTCGAATATCAGCAGCTTATTATGGTGCGATTCTTCCCTCACAGCTTGAGTCGGGAGCGGTTTGGGTCACCGTCAAAGGAAAACATCGAACCCGACCATCAGGACGCCTGTGACAAAAAACCATGAGCAGCACCAGTCAGACGTTAGCGGAAGATTGCATCTTTTCCCCGACAGTCATTAGAAAATGGTGGTTCTTGTGTTGGGCTGCAGGTGGGAGGATTAAATCCGGCGAGGAGATGAGAAGAGAATGAGAGCGAGGCTCTTATTAAGGCCTCGCCGTCCGGCGGATTACCGGCTTCCACGAAGCTGTCGCATCAGAGCAGCAGCTGGAGGACAAGACACCCGAGGACAGCTGCATCAAAGACAGGGGAGTGGCGCCGTCCACCGCGAGAGGGTCCGCACGCGCCTCGAGCCCCCGCCGGCCGCGCTGCAGAGTTTTCCTGGGAACCTGGGCCGCCAGCTCTGGGCTGACATTTCACGCAGCAGCGGGCTAAAGCCCGGGGATGAATTCAGAGGCTCCCTGACTGAGAAGGTCTTAAAAAATGCAAACCCCATCAAAGAGACGCGCTCGTGTGAGGACGCAGCTGCTTCCGACTGCGAGCTGCTTCCTTCTCTCCTGGCCTTGATGTCAACCCTCCCAGTTTTCATTTATTCAAAACCTCTCTCACTCCCCCCAAAAATACTTTAACAGGTTTTTTTTTGAGGAACGTAATTAAGCTCCGACTTACTTTAAAGTGGAGCAGTTGAGGCCAGTGTCCACTTTTATGGATTTTCATTTAAAGACGAGGTAACTCTGAAATGGATCTTTGAAGGCTCGATTTAGAAACATCCATTCAGGCTATAGAAGCTAGCCACAGGCAGGCGGGAGCTAATTGGCTGCCAGGCTGGTGGGTTCTGGGCCTGAACCTCGTCCCGGTCACAAACGTGCGGCGTGGAAGTCGTTGCTATGTGAACAGGTGCGGATGGAAATGCGGGGCAGGTTCAGAGTCATAATCAGTCAATTAAAATTCTGTCAGCAAAAGAACAAATCCGGGAGAAACGGGAGGACGGCGCCTGGAACCGTCCCGTCGTTCTACCTTAATTATCTGGGAGAAGCGCGGGAAGCAGCTGCCAGCGGGGACTGGGTCATCGCCGCGGGTCGTCGAGGAAAGACTTGGGAGCAAAGCTGCCAAAAAAGCCTGGGAGGAGCAAAGACACCACAAACACACGTGTGATCATCTCACTTTTAATTGGTTTCATGAAAATATTCCCTGTTCGGGAATCCCGGAGAGCAGGTTGTTTTCCCCCGGAGGAGCCTGGGCCTACTCGGGGTTTCTTCCTGTTTAAAGGGAGTTTTTGCTGCTGCTGTTTCAGTCTGGGTGCCATCCAGGCCCAGAGTGGACATTTCTTCATCCACCCCCCGGCTTTTTATCCATATTTGGGTTTCCAGAACCTCCAGAACCACAGCCAAGTCCACGGCTCCATACGGCCCTTTTATCCAGTCGAGTGTGGCCGGAGCCCCTTCTGCCGTTTGTATTGGTCCAATACTTTACCTTCATCTGCACGAGGCCAGACCCTCTGAATAAATGTATACGTGCACGGAGCGCTTGGAGCGCCGCTGAAAGGCGTGTGTGCTCGCCGCCATCGAGCTGCCAGGCTCCATGAGCGTTACTGTCAGCACTCCGCATTAAAAGCCTTCACCATGAAGGGTGGTGGCTCCAGCAGAACCCACCGGGACATCGTGACAGACGCTAGCACTGTCTGTGGATGCTGGACCCGCTTCTCCAAGGGGGATAAGGCGCACGCATGCCGACGCCGCTAACGGCTAACGGCTAACGGCTAACGGCTAACACCGGTGGGCAGCGAGACATTAAACAGGCCACGTGTTGAGCCTCACAGATGAGTGAGCATCCGCTCCACCGTGACCTAAATGACATCTGTCAGGAAGCAAATGCAAAAGGATGTCAAAGCAGTGTGGGAGAAGGAGGGCGCACGGTAAATCCTGGCGTTTAACTCCGAGGGAGCGGCGGTGGCGCCGTCAGCGTCAGATTCCCAGAAAGGTTTTTCCACATATTCCAGAACGACAGGTCGGTTCCTGTCAAGGAAAGATGATGTACAGCTGCTCATGCTGGAACTAAGAACATTTGGGTTTGTCCGTAACAAAAAAAAACAACTATTTTATTGATGTTCTGGTTCTTATCTGATGACGGGTCAGATGCGCCGTCAGGGCGTCTCCTTGAACCCAAACTGAGTCGTATCGTGTGCACACGCGTGTGGATACCAGAGGACCTGCAGATGCAGCAGCAGAGAACCAGTCAGAGCTTCTTCAGCCCTTTTCATCCCTCTCCTCCGTTCTGATCCGCTTCTCAAACAAACGCTTAATCTCAGAGGAAACGCGCACAAACGGCACAAAGTCGGACTGAGCGGAGCGCGGAATTCTAATCAGCGGCGCACAATTCAATATGCAGGGAGGTGTTTCTCGGAAGCGAGCGTCTCTTTGCTCAGAATAATGAATTGGCGTCCGCACGTCGGCCAACGGAGGTTCTGTCGTCCACCAAAGCCAATTTGGAGGAGAACAAATGATGCACAGGCTCGGTGCTGGATGTCAAAACCCGCATCGCTTGTTGTCTGCAAGTGATTCTTTCCATGCTAATGAGCTGGGAGTGGAGAGGGGGATAAAGAAGTCCTCCGGTGTTCCAGAAGACAGCGGATCAATGAGCACCTTGTGGAAGTGGCTCACCGGCGGCGCTCCGCGTCATCACCCCGGAGCAAAGTGCCGAGCTAATGGGGGCGACCGCTCCAGAATGGACAAGGAGACGCGGCTCCACTCAAGTGGCCCGTTAGCCTCCAGTCCATTTCACCTCATTGATCCGCTCGGACCGTATCTAAGAAATATGACGGAGGGGCCGATTCCCTAATGGGAGCAGAGGAACCGCGGTGATGTATGCCCGACTGGCGGACGGCCCACTCGTCTCCTCGCCGTCAGCTAATCGCTGCTCCAGCCTCGTTCATGACTAATAGGCGGCGTGTGCGTCTTCCCCTAGTCGCCATACATACATGCACATTGTGCACCCCCCCCCCAGCCCTCCCAGGACCTTTGCTGAGTGCTGTGTGGTCGCCACTAAGTGTTGCATTCCTGATCAGAGCCTTTAGAATCAGTGTTTGGTTCACAAAGCACCTCGATTCGTAGTCAAGGACACGCTGGCCACCGCTATATATTAACTGCATTTGGACAGGGCTGCAGGATTTATCGACACGGATAGAAGAGGTAATATCCACCTCAGCCGAATGGGGATGTAACAGGAAACTGGCTCCGCCAGCTACTGATGCTATCGCGACACAATATTGAAAAAGCTGCTAGATTAGATCGGACCAATCAGTCATCGAGAAAGGTCATAATTTCTTCTCCAGCAGCCAAATGCCTGCGAGCGCGGAGCCGACCAGATAAATGATATTAAAGTCAAGTTATTAAAAACGCAGCGGCGTAATCAAGTGAGCTTTAACTAGAGAATCAGGCGTCGCGCCTGTGAATTTATGTTGATTTGGTCCCAATTTGAACCCCTAATGAAGCCGAGGCCACCAAAAGAGACCGACCATCTTCTTTATTTGCGGCTTTTGGGCCGTTCCTGCTGCGTCCGGAAGTCTTCAATCAAAAACTGCGACTTTAGAGGGTAAAACATGCAAATGTTAAAGTCATCAGTCCTGCTCCTGACATCAGCTGTTAGAGCCAATCCAAACGTGTCGCGTGCGCGTTCTGATGGATGTTCTGCAGCTCCAGACGGGACCAGGCAGGTTTTCCAGGGTTAAATACAGCATTTTTAGTCAGCGGGCCAACAGCGAACCAACCTCGCACTGTTGTGATCTCCAGAAATGGCAGGACACCAGCAACACTGACAACAGGAGTAAACAAATGCAACATGAATGTGTGTGGTTTGTGTGTGTTCTCCAGACCTCCGGGGGAGAGCATCTGCCAACGTGGCACGTTGGTCGTGGGCGACGCCGAACCGGCTCCGACTGGTTCCTCACAAATGAGCCAAACATCCATCTTAAAGCCAACAAAGAGGAGGGAATAAAAGAAAAAGGACGCGTCGGAGAGGGGGGGCAGAAGAACGTCGCTCCTTTCAAACTGAAAATGTGGTCAAGTCTCCGATTTCCATGAAACGGTTTCGACGGCTCCGTTCGTAATGTTGTGATGCTTTTTAATGGATCTTTTGCTGACGTAAGAAACCACATTCAAACCGCTCTCCTTTGTCTTCTCCAACACACTTCATAGCCCTCGTGGGTTTGATTTCCCCCTCAGCAGCCAAGCTAAACTGAGCAGAACATCCCGCCTCAGATGGTATTTCCACATGTTAAATGCTGTACGAGGATGAGCTGCCAAAAATGTATTTTTCTAGTTTCCAGTTACTGGAACAGACTAAAATGGTGGAAAAGGATATTTAAAAACAACAACGAGCGCACCTCTGTGGATTGACCTGTAAATAAGGGGAAAGAAAACAAGAAAAGTGTCCTGACAGATAACAAATGTAACAGATTCTACATGAATTCATTTAATTTAAATTCCGCCAACAGCTTATTGGCCGCAGCTGACCTGAGGGAGCAGCTAACAACGCCATCGGGCCGGCGTCTGCAGGAGAAATGTGATGATTCCTGCTCATGGGATGAAGAATCTTCTTCAGAGCGTCAGCCTCTGGCAGCAGCTGGAGGGGGGGGGGGGGGGGGGGGGGGGGGTCCTGATGATGGAACAGCATGCAAATGATAGGATCAGCAATCAACACAATTAACGAGTGGAAAATGAGGATTTGCTCAGTGACACTAAAGAAATTGTTTACATTCAGGAGCGTGTTGAGAGATTATCGCAGCAATTAGCTGATGAGTCTGATAAAAGGGAGGATTGCAATCTGTGACGGATGAGAGGAGCGAACGCCACGGAAACGCTGCTGCCATGATGGAAAAGAGACGGTGGCTGAAGAAAGGGCGGGAACTCACCAGCAAAGGTCAGGAGGTCAAACTAGCAGCACTCACGTCTTCAATAGGAACAGGAACTCACCAGCAAAGGTCAGGAGGTCAAACTAGCAGCACTCACGTCTTCAATAGGAACAGGAACTCACCTGCAAAGGTCAGGAGGTCAAACTAGCAGCACTCACGTCTTTGAGTCATTGTTGAAGCGTTTGTACATGATGCACCTTAAGAAAGGTGTGACCAGTTATTGTTAACATGTTGACTGGTTATTGTTAACATGTTGACTGGTTATTGTTAAATGTTAACATGTTGACTGGTTATTGTTTACATGTTGACTGATTATAATAAACATGTTGACTGATTATAATAAACATGTTGACTGGTTAGTGTTAACATGTTGACTGGTTATTTATCAACATGTTAACAATAACCTGTCAACATGTTAACAGATTATTGTAAACAGATTATAGTTTACATGTTGACTGGTTATAGTTAAATGTTGACATGTTGGGTGGTTCAGCACAGTGCAAATGGCAAAACTACTGGGCCAGTTCCTTAACTGGTTAAACTGGGGCAGAGAGGATAAATGGACTGTTCATACTGGGACAGCGGCGCTGCTGTAAATGGGAACAGTGGGATCAGAACCTTTGCTGCATCGATCCATCAAGAATCAATAATCAGTGATTTCTGGGCGACTGATTCCTCCTCCCATCGATTCAGAAGCTGCAGACGGAAGATTTGCATTGTGCTGGTTTCATCACATCATCGACACTCCAGGACACGTTGTCCCCTCGTTCTGTGTTCTCATTGTCAGCCCCCCCCCCCCCCCCCCCCGCAGCTTTCATGAAGCCGTAATGAAACACGACAGAAGGTAACACCGCCCACACACACACACACACACACACACACACACACATTCAGATCAACAGTGAAACAATTGTTCTGACCGTCCTTGGAAAAAGAAAAGGCGAAAACAAACGCACAAAGCCTGCAAAAACACTTATGAAGCGAGGAACTGCAGAAGCAGCTAATTAGGCCGGTCTCTAAACTCATGGAGGGTTTTATTCATGATTACATCCTCATCCTGGAACCACAGTGACCAGCAAATGATATGAACTGGCTGCTGTCATGATCTAAATGATAAGAGTTATGATGGTCTGACTCCGCCCACCTGAAGACACCACGGTGTCTCCGTCACAGGGACAATTTTGGACAGCTTCAGGCTCTCATCGCTGCTGGTTCCAGTGGGCTTTAAAGACTGTTTGAATGCTTATATCCAAATTTAATGAACGTGCGGGTTTCCAAGGGGACTGAATCAGCTCAACCCTTCAAATCCAACCTCGAAATATTCAGCAGGTTGATCTTTTAGCCCCAATTTAACAGGAAGTCACAGACGTAACCAGCTTTAAGTCAAGCAAAAGTCATATTACAGATGTTTGAGGAGGATGTGAAGGTGTTTGTGTGCACGACAGCAGACACAAACCCAAAACCTGGTAGAAGAAAAGAACCAACTCGGGAATCGAACCGAACTCCAACTACAAGCAGAAACAAATAAAATGATCAAGCAACAGTTCAACACCTGGAACACCTGAATTGATGGAACCAGAGGTACTTTATTCATGACCATGAGACTCTGGTTTCCTCTGATGAAGATGAGAGATGCAGAAGAAGATAATTCCAATGAGCCCGGGCTGAGATCTGGCTCCCCCTACTGGTGAGAACGGAGAACACACTAAGATGACGTTGCCTGAGAATGCTTCAGGCTTCAGAAGAAGCTGCTGAAGCAGCAGAAACGGAGTCCTGCAGTGACGGATATTGACATGTACATACATCTGCTACGGGTCAGTGACATGTTGAAGCTAGCAGCCTATTTCTGAGGGGCTGAGTGAAACCAGCAGTTCTAGAAACGACTCTCAACTCGTATAGGAACATATGTGGATCTTTGTTTTGACGTGTTACAGACACATGTCGGGCACAGTGAGGGCAAACGAAGTGCATAAGTGAAAGTAGAGCGCAACAGCCCCCCCCCCAGCAGGGGTCCCTATTTATAGGAGCAGAACGTCGCTTTACATTAAGCTCAATGGCGGCGGTTTGCTGCCCTCTGCTGGACACGCTTTCATCTGCTCCTTGCTGGCTGTTTGTAAAGAATGGTGGCGTGGTTACGTGACCCTTAACCTCAGTTTCTTTCATTTTCTTTTCAAAAACAAAACAAAACAACGATTCTGATTGTATTTGGAAAATGTTGTATTCAATATTTCACACTGTTTGACATCAGCCTTCGTCCCAAAATGAGGCCGCTGCGTGTTTACCAAGCAGACATTAATGAAAAGCCCTTAACGGAGAGAACTGCAGACACTAAACTCTTTTTAAAAAAAAATAAAAACGGGCTCACAATTCTTTGGTCCACAAATAAATTGTTCATAAATTAAACCACAAGAGCCCAATGAGTCCAGCTAGCATCAGTGATATTTGTGCTACTGCAGCTAACGATACTGCTGAGAGACAAACGTGACATCGTCAGTCCCGGTTTGGTGTCCGTGAGAGTCCATGATGCTAAATCAAGGTTCGGTGGCACCATCGCAGACTGATCCTGGAGTTCGCCTACATGTCGGAAAAATTCATAAAAAATCACGTCAGGAGTTTCTTCTTCCTCTAAAATCCAGTTCAACTCAAAAATCGAGTTCTGATGTGGGTGCTGAGTAATTTTACTCAAGGTAACAGGCAGGACAAAGCAGCCAGAAATGGTTAACAAAAATAGTTCTGCAGAACTTCTGCTTCTGTCGGGTCGGTTGAAATAGTTCAAATAGGGAAATGGGCAGATAAAATAAGCTTGCGGTTCCCAGCTGGGCCTAGAGAGGAACACTAAGGGCTAAAAATAAGCCTCTGTGGGTTCTCCAGTCTGGCCCGGGCTGCAGCTCTCGGATCAGCAAACAGTTTCTTCCCATCTGGACCCAGAATCCAGCAGGAGGAACGAGGCTAAAGGCAGATTTTCTTCTCCTCACATGTCTCCCCAGGAAACCGTCAGACCAACAAAACACAACGTGTCAGTCCCTCGGTCCCCCCTCTCCCGGGTTTTGGTGCCATGACTGGACCCCACGGGGGTTCCAACACTCTTCAGCTGTGTGCGGCCCATCCCGTCAGTATTTATTAATCCCAAAGATCCTGACGCCGTGGAGCTGGGGCAGCTTGGGAATCAGCACGGTCAGTAAGGAGACGGTGTTGACCACAAAATGGATGCGGTCGTATTTGGTGTAGAAGCTGGTCAGGATGTACCTGAATATCGGAGACAAGAGCGGAAAGAGACAACCGGTCAGTCACCGAGGGTCCGAGAGCTGCCGGGGGAGGAGCGTGTCCTCATTTCCAGACGTTGCCACGGTTACAGGTTACACCGCGGCTACTTCCTCTTGCCGCCGCTGTAGCGGCTAACCGCGCCGCTCCTCTTCAAAACAAATGCAGCCGCGCCCCCCCATCTGCGGTTGATAAGAGCCTTATCTCAATAGCCGCGACGGGTCTGACGGGAGCGCCCGGCTATCGGCGGCGAGGTGACGGCGCTCCGTTATCTCCCCCGGACAACAGAGAATTCCAGAACATTTTCAGATGGAACCGCTAACGCAGGAGGACGGTTACCAAGCGCCCCTGAAGGCGGCGGCGACACTTACAGCACGATGGGCGTGATGGTGAGGAACTTCCGTGAGGCGGTGAACTGCACCCCGTAGTCCATCTGCTCCCAGTGGGTCAGCAGGCGGGCCTTCCCCTGGTCCGGCGTCTCGAACGGCGTCCCTTTGACCGTGTGCAGCAGCAGGTACATGCACTGCAGAGAGAGGTGCCCCCCCCCCAGTCCATTATCACATCTCAAAGCTGCCCCCCCCCCAAGTCGTGGCTCACCAGGTTGTGAATGAGGTTGGTGAGGGTCCAGACCACGGGCACGCTGACGAACGGGATGCTGAGCAGGACGATGTGGAGCAGCCCGATGCCCAGGACGTAGGACAGCCACATCCCCCTGCTGTTCATCACCCGGGTGTTGGGGTTGACCTCGCTGTGCGCCGTGCCCACGTTCATGTTCAACACCTGCTGCGAAACCCCCCCCCCACACACACGACACGCGCTGAAATGCACGCGGGTTCAAAGCCTTCCTGAGTGCCCCCCCCTCCGCTCCTCCCGGGGTAACAGTCCACTAAACGCACCGTTAATCTTCACTAGCGTCTCATTCAGAAACGCGTATCGAGCTCAAATATGCTGTCAGGTCACTGGCGTTTGCTCAAAGGCTGCCGGCAGCTCAACGCTCAACCTCTGAAACGGACGAGCTGCAGATGTTGAGCAGCAGCAGCAGCAGCAGCAGTTCGGACCAGCACTGGGACCGGAAGTGACCTCACTCATGACCCCAACATTTGTCTGAAGAAAAATTATGAATGAAAATCAACAAACCGGTCATTTACAGTTTGAGCCAAACCCCCCATATTTTAAGAGGATGATATTCAGTAACTTATATGATATTATTTTAGATTTTTGCAGTGTTTTATTAATCCTATTGACACGAACGCAAGATTTGACAGGTTAAAGCCTCCAACTTTAGCAACGCAAATCTTTCTTTTACAGCCGTGTTTCAAAACGACATAAAGGACAAACGTACCTTTTTAGTCCGCCTCTCAAAGAATTAAATCAGCGTCCCAGAGACCCGGCGCACCGATTGTGGAGCGCGTTTAACGTTTTGCAGCGCGTTTGCACCTGTCGGCCACCGTACAACACACCCACTCCAGACAAAAATGGCTTCAACTCCGACGTGTACCTGCACTGGTCCGTTATCACAGTTTTTGTCTTGGCGATGGCTCCAGTAATGGACCTGATGCAACTGTGGGACTGGAGGCCAGTTGGGGACGGTCCTCCGGTCACGTCCTCCGGCTCCACATGTCCCACCGTCCGCTCCAGCCGACTCACGACCCACCGAGACTCAAACACTCTCCTCCCGTCGTCTTCCAGACAACAGCTGGCGACACAACAGCACACTTCGGGGTGGAACGTCACCGCTGCTCGGGCTCACGGCTCCACACCGCACTCGGCTCGCACTGGCTGCAGCCGGTCACATGACCCAGATCAGCCAATCAGCGCTGAATGCGTTGCCCATCGAGGACGACGCCCCCTTTTGACGTCACCACGAAGGGGGCGTTCACAAAGCGGCATTTTTGTCGATAAAAATAGTTTTAAGCATAATTATTGATGAAATATAAATGTGTGGCTTTTTATATACGGCAAAATCATATCATATCAATATATTTTCAGATCATTTCTTATGTTAACAAAGTAACAGAATAAAAACTAAATTAAAATACAACCGGTCACATTGATGTTTGAGACTGTTGTCATGTTCTTACTGTCTGCAGACATGTAAACATACCACAGTAGTGAATTTAAATAAATGCCATATTAACTCACGCAAATTTCCCATTATTAGTGGTCCATCTGTGCTCTCTGGCCCAGTATGACCAGTCAGTTATCTGTTCGCGGAAAACCACTCCATTTGTTCCAGCATAACCAGTTAAATGATTGCCCGAGTATAACAGTCCAGCCTCCATCCCAGAATGACCACTCTGCCCTAGTATACTTCATCCATTCATTCCCTGTGTTTCAGTAAACCCAGTCAATGTATGCTCTCTGCCCCAGTAAACCCAGTCATGTGGTCCTCCTCTTCCCACTAAACACAGTCCATTTATCCTCTCCGCCCCAGTATACCCAGTCCCTGTATCCTTTCTGCCCAGTAAACCAGTCCCTGTATCCTCTCTGTCCCAGTATACCTACCCGGTCCCTGTATTCTCTCTGCCCCAGTGATACCCAGTCCCTGTATCCTCTCTGCCCCAGTATAACCCAGTCCCTGTATTCTCTCTGCCCCAGTAATACCCATCCCTGTATCTCTCTGCCCAGTATACCCAGTTGCCGGTTCCATCCTCCCAGTCCCTGTATTCTCTCTGCCCCAGTATACCCAGTTCCTGTATTCTCTCTGCCCCAGTATACCCAGTTCCTGTATCCTTTCTGCCCAGTAAAACCAGTCCCTGTATTCTCTCTGCCCCAGTATACCCAGTCCCTGTATCCTCTCTGCCCCAGTATACCCAGTTCCTGTATTCTCTCTGCCCCAGTATACCCAGTTCCTGTATTCTCTCTGCCCCAGTATACCCAATCCCTGTATCCTCTCTGCCCCAGTATACCCAGTTCCTGTATTCTCTCTGCCCCAGTATACCCAGTCCCTGTATCCTTTCTGCCCAGTAAAACCAGTCCCTGTATCCTCTCTGCCCCAGTATACCCAGTCCCTGTATCCTCTCTGCCCAGTAAAACCAGTCCCTGTATCCTCTCTGCCCCAGTATACCCAGTCCCTGTATCCTTTCTGCCCAGTAAAACCAGTCCCTGTATCCTCTCTGCCCCAGTATACCCAGTCCCTGTATCCTCTCTGCCCAGTAAAACCAGTCCCTGTATCCTCTCTGCCCCAGTATACCCAGTCCCTGTATCCTCTCTGCCCAGTAAACCAGTCCCTGTATCCTCTCTGCCCCAGTATACCCAGTCCCTGTATCCTCTCTGCCCAGTAAAACCAGTCCCTGTATCCTCTCTGCCCAGTAAAACCAGTCCCTGTATCCTCTCTGCCCCAGTATAACCAGTCCATGACGACAGATGTATTGAAACAGCTGAACAGGTGAGGGGGGACCCTGGCCCACTGGTTCCTGGCCCACTGGTTCCTGGCCCACTGGTTCCTGGCCCAGGCTCCTTGCTGATCTGGTCTCCAGGTGAGGGGCTGCAGGCCGATGAGATGACTGATGGAGGTGAACTTCTGGTCCCACCGTCACAGATCAACGGTTTTGTGTTCTGATCCCAACCCAACACCTCCCACTAATTTAGGCCCACAGCAGCCTGGGGCCGGGGGTAGGGAGTGGGGGGGGGGGGCAGCTACGTCCTTCTGGTAGCAACGTTAGCTGACACCCGACGTTTGTAAGGCGAACGGTGAGAACCGGGACAAGGGCGCCGCTGTGGCGCCTGCAGCCCCGGCTGTTGTAAACCTAGAGCTCGCTTTAGCCGCGAGCGGAGGGTGACGGTACGGTGAGATCACCGCTGGCCCCGGAACAAAGCCTGGACCCGTGTCACAGGCCCAGGGCGGGGGCGCGGCCTGCAATGGCGTCATCAGGTCCACCCAGCTTCATGGGCGCGTGTCTCTACGCTGAGTCATGCCCACGGGTCATCAGGCAGAGCCCCCCAGACGTAACACGATGCTCCACGGCGCTCTCGAATGCGGCACGTTTCAGGTTTTCTTCTGGCATTCGGGGGCCGAGACCTCAATTCTTCACACGTCGTCTGCAAAGCTGCTTCTCCTCGGGCAGAATGAAGTCATGACCTTGTGACTGCGCTTACGTCAACGTCAACAGGTCGGATTTCACATTTCAAGAAGGCGCTAGAACGTTTTCTTCTTTGCGTTCTCCTGGATCATTTTGTTTTCCTGGATTAATCCCATTTAAAGAACACCACTGACGTCACCTAAACCCTGAATCTGACATTAAAAAAAGAAGGGGGGGAAAAGAAAGCAGGAATGACAGAAAGTGGCCAGAAGGTGGCGCTATCATCTCGTGCTGACCGTCAATGCTGCTCATCCTGGAGGCTGGGCTCGGGGTTCAAGACAAAGTGCCGCAGGTTTAAGTGTCCAAGCCCTCTCTTTAAGACACAGACAGTCCTGAAACGTCCTGAAACATGAATTCTCAGACTCCAGATTGATGCAAATGGAGGCTGTAGATGAGCCGGATGGGACGGGAACGGTGGTCTCCAATAGGAGAGGTGGACTTGTGACCCAGGCCCGCCTGGATGAGAGTCTCCCTGGAAAAGGCTGACGCAGGGAGTCCATTATTGCCCCCGGAGGAAGCGGAGGATTAGAACACCAAAGAACTTCAATAAAAGAAGTGTCTGTTTGGGGGTCGGGGAGGGGCAGGAGGAGGGTGGCAGCGGTGGTGGTGGGGGTTCCTCTCATTGTCCCCGCAGTGATTGAGAGCAAGAGGAGGGGAGTGGGATGGCATTGTGTGCACAGCCCCTCTGAAGAAGGTGGTTATTAGGGGGGCTGGCTGGGGGGGTGGGGGTGGGGGGGGGGGGGGGGGGGGGGGAGGGATGGTGATGCTGTTGACTCTTCATCTCGTGTGAACAAAGTCTCTGGCTCGCAGCCCTCTTCAGTCCCTCTGTCCTGGTCTGCCTTGTTTACTAGTGCCATGAATCCTGTCCCTCTCAGCAGGAGCCCCCACCAACTCCAACCTGCACCGCCGCACATTCGGGGGCTTAAGTGCCCTTTAATTAGGCTGCCTCGGTGTCCGGCTGAAGACCGCTGAGGGTTTAGACCTGTCCCTGTGTGTGAGAGCTCCCCCCCCCCCCCAGAAGGGCTCCCCTCCAGCAGCCGACGGATGAAGTGTTTGCTGCTCTAATGAAAAAAGGTTGACGTGGGGGTGTCCTTTATCCCCCGTCTTAAAACCCCCTGACAAAAGCGTTGATATTATCTTTAACACCCAACCATTTCCAGGACACCCCAGCAAGGACTCCGGGCCGAGGTGGTCCAAGTACCGAGAGGCTCAGGCCTTCCAAAATTCCCCAGACATGACAGCAAACATGATGCACTTCCTGTACAGACGGCAAACACTCGGGTTTTATTATCGCTCTCTGCTCTTAATTAAACACTCCAAGGTGGAGTGGGGAAGGTGGAGGGCTCCGGGGGAGGGGGGGGGGGGCGGCCTCTGACACATCTTCCAAACATATCTATTAATTATTGTCACATTTACAGGGGGTTAATGTGGTTTAAAGGAGCACAAATGAGGTGCAACCATCTGCATACAGGGTCAGAAGGAGGTGGTGCCGGTCCAGAGTAATTCCTGGATGAAGGAGGTCAGAGGTCCTGAAACGTTCCTGGAGAGACGGGAACACGTGGAGCGAAGTGAGAGATGGAAGGAATGAAGGAGGAAGAGTGATGCGAAGCTGTTTGGGAGGGGAGTGGGGCAGGATCTGGCGTGTTCAGGAACTTTCTCGCCACAGCCCAGTGTGTGTAGCTACCCCGCTAATCCCGGTTTTATTGGCTGCTTGTGTCCAGCCATGCTAGTCGGATTGACTGGGGAGGGCGGTGGGGGGGGGCCGAACACATGTCCTTTTTTGTGATAATACACTGATTAGGCCTGAGAAAGACCCGGACCTGGTTGCGGTCTTTCTCAAGTCGCCGTAGAAACCAGCCCGGCGGGGGACCTCCAACAACACGTTTTTACACCGAATAACACGTTTAGTGTCGTCGTGTCTGGGCTCCGCTTCTCCGCATTCCCCAGATCCTGGCCCGGAACGCCGCTCACGGCTCCTCGTCCAGCTCCCGGAGCTGAGCTCGGCACAATTCTGATTGGACACCCGGCGATGGCGCCGATTGGAAACAGACGTGACTCACCGTGGACTCGGCTGTGACACAAAAAAGCATTTTTATTTGGGGGGAAGGTGGAGGGCTCCGGGGGGGGGGGGGGGGCGGCCTCTGACACATCTTCCAAACATATCTATTAATTATTGTCACATTTACAGACAAGCCCCCCCCCCCCTCCTGTCCCGCCGCCCTCCAACAGTGTGGTGGGTCGAGTGCTGCTCAGTTACTGCCTGTTTCCCTATTTTCTTTGTTATGGAGGAATAAAACGACGGTGGTGGCTGAAGGGGGGGGGGCACGCTGGTGCTGACCTCCCGACTGCCGTCTCTGTGGTGGGCACTCGCGCTCCCAGCCCCTGCTGCGTGACCCTCCGGCCCCCTCAGGCTTTCAGCGGAGTCGGCGGGGGCCCTGGGCAGCACCTATCAGAGGCCGAGACGATTGAGATGTTGAACCCGGTCACAAAAACGGAGAACAAACGTCACATGTGGAACGTTTTAGCGGCAGCGCGAACTCGCTAAAACCGCTCCGGTTCATCCGTTGGTAGCAACAGATTCCAAACCTAATGAAAAGGAAGCAAAACATCTTTGACTTTGTCGCTGAACCTATAATGACCTTCCTTCCTTGGAAACGGGTCCCGTAAAGGCTGGTTTCCATATGGCTCCGCACACTCAATCTGTTGTGATCCCCATCATGGGATCCATCTGGACTAATGACTTGTAAATCTATTTTTAATAAGCCAGAAATGTTCTCGCTCCCTCTCTTTTTTAATTGAGTGAAAATTTTGATCAAACGTGGCTTCCTATAGATTTTGTTGTTGCAAATTTAAATGGGATTTACGGGGAATCCCATCTGCCTTTAAGGGATGTTTTAAGGGAGTTCGATAGCTCTGGAGTCAAATGCGATGTCTTGGATCAATGACTTGCGTAGTCTTGTTGTTTGGACTGAACCGAGCCGCAGAGGTCCATGACCAAAACCATAACCACAACCTAAGCTAACCCCCACCCTGATTACCATCTCCATGTTTGCTCTGCGTCATCCGCCTTGTTTGCTGTTGTCCCCCTCAGTTTCCTACAGCCTGAATCAAATATACTTCAGGCTAAGTCCATCACAAGTGTCCGTCCCTCTCTGCCCCCCCCCCCCACAGTCGCTCGCCCAGCAGCCCATCAGAATGACAATAGCGTTGATGTAAAATGTGTCGCCTTTGGGCCGCTGGAGCACAGAACCCTGCATGCCTGGCCCAGCCACCGCCAGCGTTTATGGCTTTATTGTGTCCCCTTTTATGTCCTCCCCTGTTGGGGCGGGCGGACAACAATTTAGAAAATTCACTGTAAATGTCCCAATGTGCGCTCGTTGGAGATCAGGCGTGTGTGTGCATGTGTGTGTGTGTGTGTGTGTGTGTGTGTGTGTGTGTGTGTGTGCGCGAGCGCTCCGGTGCAGAGATGCTGACCTACATCCCTCCACCAGCCACACCGGGACTCTGGGTTGTGTTTTTTTTTTATTTTTCTTGGATGAAACAAGTTGAGTATCAACTCCAGTCTACCTTTTTCATGTGTCCCTCCCTCCCTCGACCCCCCCCCCTCCCCTTTTTCACTCTCTCCTTTCTTTTCCACATTACCAGGGGGTGGCGTGTGATTGACAGATGGGAACGAATAATAATTTTTTTTTTTTCGTAACCTAAGGCCATCTCCTGTGATTGGCTTGCCAGCTGACATCTCAAAGCCCCCCCCCCCCCCTTAATATTGGGCCTTGGATGAGGCATCCTCAGGGAGAAAAAAGTAGAGAGAGAGAGATATCTACCTTAGGGAAGAACCTCAGAGCGAGGGAGGGAAGGAGAAGACGGGTAGGAGCGTGTGTGCTAGAGACACTTATTCTCTTAACTACTGGGAGACAGACACACTTTTCCTGGCCTGACTCTAGGAAGGGGGGAAGACTGCTTTTTCTTTCAATATCATTTAAACCTCCCCATCATTCAACAATCAAGCGGCCCTCTTCCTGGAAAACTCTTCATTGACTGTTGGAATTTTTATGTATTGATCCATTCAAACCTCACACACACACACACGCACACACACACACACGCGCGCGCGTGCAGGCGCACGCACAGCAGGGCTTACCTCATGGATTTATATCTGATTGGATATTTGATGTGTGTGTGGTTGTCCAGCTCGAGGGTGCTTGGAGGCTATCCCATCTGGTGGTGAGTACAAATCCACTGTTTCAGCATCAAGACCTTTTATTTTGTTTTTAAAGGTGGTGGTGGTGGGGGGGGGGGGTCCTGTTTTTGGTCAAATGATCATTTCTGAGAGGGCAGAATGCGTACTTTTAGCTGACTGCATGGAAAAACCGTTCTCCGGCCCAGTCCAAAGAATCTTAACCTCAAATTCTTGTGTAGCGGAAAAGGCTGGCCGTTCTTTTTCCCCTCCACGCTCGGGTCCATCCATCATACTGGGACATGTTGTGATGCGAAGAGGATGGCTCCTCAGCTCGGATCCGTTCACTTCGGCTCGGGACGCGTCTGTGGACGGTTGCCATGATGATAGCAACTGTCAACAGCAACTTGTGTTGGAGCGCAAAGCTAAAACGTTGAACAATAGCTATTACAGATTTTGCTTTCCGGTAGATGACATCGCTGAAGGGTCCGGGGTCCAGATCAGCTGCGCAATTCTGGGAATGTTTCAGGAAGTAATAGAATGCATGAGTTTGTCCGGACTGTTATTGCCTGTCAGAAAAAAACCAAAATGTATGATTAGGATTATTTTTGCTGCTATTGGTTTGAATCCTCTCAGCGTTCTGCTAAATTTAATTAATTCTTTTATTGTTGACACAGAAAAACACTTAAGCATGTCGTTTTTGCCCCCGCCAGCTGCTCCAGACTTTTCCAGAGACAATATGTTAAGGTGCCGCGGGGTTTTAGTCTTTGTTAAATTTCCCCAGATCGGGTTTGGCACCAGCCACCGAAACGTAGACGTCTCTCTCATTACAAATTCAGCCACCTCACGGCTCCTCGGCTCCTTTTGTAACGTGGAGCTTTTATTTTTGAGATATCTGCACGGGAGGATGACAGAACTCTTTTGGCCCGTGCCGCCGTGCTTGTCAGAGCTACTGCACTTTTTAGTAGCCCGGCTAGCATGTGGTCCCGGTGCCGTCCAAAACCACGAGCAGCTTCTGGTTTCATTTACACGGCGCGCGGCTGCCAAACATGCAGGCCACAGGGCAGAAGTGGTAAAGAGGACTGAACACCGACTGCTGGCTCCAGTCACACACAGGCAGGGCTGTCAGATACCTGCAGCGACTCACTTCAAGGAGCTAACATGACACCGGTGCGCTGTTTGAACCCCGGCATCGCTCACCCACCTTTGATTCTGGTGACAAGTTTTCAAGCGTGGGCCGGGCAGGGGGCTGGCTGCACCCCCTGGAGCCTGAGCAAGAGTCACACACCTCTGACAGTGTCGAGACGCGTCAAACACTTTCAAAAGGAAGCAATGTGAGGTAGCGAGAGGGTGCCGGCTGTCGGCAGGGGCCCGGACGGGCTCCTCTCAGGGGCGAGGACTCGACCGTAAATTCTCCGGGCGGTGTGGGACCGGTTAGAGAGGAGTTCTGACTGCTTCCTGCCTGGCAGCCTTGCTTTGACAAGATGGGGTGTTGAAAACTAAACAGAGCATAAATAACTCCTGTGATATGCACATATGCATGAACGCAGGCGAGGTGCGCGGCAAACTAATGATGTGGGGTTGGAAAGGCGAGACAGACCAGTTATCTGCCTGCTGGAAATGCAAGAAGACTGGGGGAAACATCTTTTATGCAAAATGGCCAAAGTCCAGGCTCGAGCGAATGCGCCGCGGCCCCACACCGTCGCCTGCGTGCGCTTCAGAGAACTTTAGGGAAACATTCGGAACTTGAAGAACGAGCTAATAAAGGTCTGAGCTTGTGTTGTTGGCTCGGTGTAGCTGTCATCTCTGCGGAGGTGATGATACATCAGCGCCGACGCTAACGTTGACTCTGCCATCATCAGTTTAACTCACCAACAACTTTAGCTTAAAGTAATGACACCATCCTGGTTCAACAATGCATCCTAAAATAACACTTGACACAAAAAAATGGATATCTCCTCCTCTCCGCCAAAACAGACTTCTTCTTCCAGAAGAAAAATCTCACAATTATCGTCTTTGTGATTTTCCAGGCTGTGTAAAAATGTCTTTAGAATGTTTCCAAAACCAAAAAGTTTCAATTTATTATTACGAGTGACAAAAAACGAGCAGTTGTTTAGTATCATTCCCAGGTCGTCCAATAACACATTCACGGCTTTCCAGGGTTGTTGGAACCGGATATTTGTTGGTTTTCAGCCCGGTCCGCTAACCCGAACCATCAAGAGTCAAGCCCTATCTTCTAAACGGTTGTGCAGGAACCTGGAACCAGCAGATATTCTATCAGTGACTCTTGCCATTACTCGTGCCGACTGTCAATTACTCTGCAATCCGATTAGCACAGAGAAATAAATCAATGCAATCTTTGTCCTTTTTATTAATTTGCTGTTACGGCTGCGTCTGGGACAAAAAAACCAAATAAACTTCAACCGTGCACTTTAATTTGGAAGCATGCTTTTCTACACTGACTAAAATTAAGCTTCTGAATCGATGGATTTATCTGGAGGTATCGAGGTTTCCCAAAATTCCCACAGCTCACAGACCTTTCTAGCTCAACCTGAGCAGCTTAGCGGGGTCTCCAGAGTCCATCTCTGGGTCTCAGGAATGTCATTATCCGACTGCAACACCCCCACCCTGCTCCCACCTCCAATCTTCAATCCAATCTTTAAACCCAGAATCCCCCACCGTTGGCACAAGGATCACTTAAATGATCCTTTCTGTGGAAAAATCCTTCGTCTGCCCGCCTGTGTGAAAAGATCAAGGATGTTTGAGAATTATTCTCAATGGTGCGCTAGAAGGTGGAGATAATTCCACAAGAATGTCATTCACGGGAATCGTCGGGGTTCCGCTTTGAATGGCTCCAGCCTGCCAGGGTCAAAGACAATATTGTGCTAAATCCCAGAATAAATGTCTCCCCAGAGAGAAGTGGGAACAAAAAGGAAGTAAAGTCCTCAAAAACATGGATGTAATATGTTCCAGAATGAGGACTTTGACCCAGAGCAGGTCCCCGAGCTGATCGATACGCAAATATTCAGAGATCGTTTTCCAGGAGCAGACGAGTGGGAGGGCAGCCCAACTCCAGCTAGGTGAGAGGTTCAAAGGAGAGTGGCAGTTCAAAGAAGCAAAGGCCATTCCTAATCTTTAGCCTCCATCAAAGGCCAGGCAATGTGCTCCTGTAGGAAATGACAAGTCCCCCCGCACACAGCTATTAGCTAGCCAAAAACACAGGCCAGGACGGTTCCTCAAAGGGAAAATGCCAACGGCCAGAGGCACAAGAGCTCATTAAGAGCCACGTGCAGAGGGCCAAAAACTCACCTTTTAAAGTCTTTATTACCTCCCTGTTGTCACATTTTATTGGGTGAAAACTGGAGTGAGCACGCTGATCCCGCCACTAAAAGATGATCATTTAAAAAATAGATTGAAAACAATTCAACTTAACAGAGGAGCTAATTTGGGTCCATTAGTTACCACGGTGACAAGAGCTTTGGGGAAACTGATCAAATGCTGACGTCACATTTTGGGTTTTTTTCCCGGTGGTTTTAAAGCTTGCCGCCTCGTCGATCGCTGACCTTCAGCTCTTGCTGGGACAATTCGCGGCTGGGTGGGAAGTGGTAGAGATGAAGATGAGCACCTCTAAATCTGAGACCAGGGTCTTCAGCTGCCCTTTCTGAGTCAGAGAGGAGTTCCTGCCCCCAGTTTAAGTATCTCAGGATCTCGTTTGCAAGTGAGCGAATAAAAGGATCTTGAGATCGACACACGGATCAGGGCAGTACTGCGGAACCTGAGCTGGTCTGTTGTGGTAAGGAGAGAGCTGACCCGGTCAATCTACCTTCCAACCCTCACCTATGTCTTCCGTGGGTGGCTCAGCCTTAGAGACAGGGTGGGGAGGTCAGAGTGCCAAAAAGAGCTCTAAGTAGAGCCACTGGTGGTGGTAGGGGCATCTGGCTCGGATGCCTTCGGGATGGTGCTTAAGGCATGTCCATCTGTGGGGAGACTCCAGGGCAAACCTAGGACAGGCAGGTGAGATTATATCTCTCAGCTGACCTGGGAACACCTTGGAATAGGCCTGGAGGAGCAGGTGGAAGTGGCTGTGCTTCCTTCTTGAAACTGCTCCCTCGCACCCTGGACCAATTTTGTGTCTTCAAATATAAAACGTGATACTGATTCCTGACATCCAGCTGAGGACAGAACACAACATTCTTAATTCTTAACTGCAAAGGAAGCATCAAAATGGGGAAAAATCACCCTGCAGGTCTCCCAAGACTCCAGACTCAGAGCATCCTTTACAGGATCTAGTACTGGATCACGTACATCCACCTGCAGACGGGCCTGCGGTCACACATGCGTCTAGTGGTTCTCCAGAGCTTCTCTGTGTGCAGCTCCGTCTTCCCGAAGGGCAGGTTCACAAGTTTACACCTTCTTCAGTTTCCCCTCGTCTCCACGCTACGTTCATGACTACAGAGGCTTCCTGATATACCCACACACTCCCTGCTACAGTCTGCAGTGTGTATGCACGCATGTGTGTGTGTGTGTGGGGGGGGGGGGGGGGGGGGGGTGTCATTGTTTTGTTTCCTGATCAGCCAGGAGCTGTTGGACTACAAATCAAAAATGTGCATGTGAAAAAGAGAAGACAACAAACTACAGGCGAGCTTTGCATTCCAGCCTCCGCCAGGAAAAGTCCCGTCCTGGGGCGACGCCGGCAGCGTTCCTTGGCCCACTTCTTCTGCTGCGTCTTCATCTCTCTGAGGGCTCTGTTGTGGGATTCATAAAGGAAGTTCTGATGGCAGCGTCTTCAACGCTCTGCTCTGACAGCTCGGCTAAGGCTCCATTTAGCAACACCTCCGGGCAAACCCGACAGGTTCTGCTGTGGCGTCAACATATAGAGTTGAATTGGAGGAAGATGAGAGTTTAATGCAAACTATGTTTTGCAGCCCGGTTCTCAGAGAACACTCCAGAGACTCAGAGTTTCAGGCACAAACCTAAACATAAGCCAACAACAGTGTCTCAAAATAACTTTACTTGTTCAACAACAACTCTGCGCAATTAACTTCTAATTGAATAAGACATTATAAGAGCAGTTTCCACCTGAGAAAAGTGTGCACCTCCATGATCAGAGCATTAACCTGCTGGTATCATGAAGCTCAGGCATCGGCCAGCTTTAGCCCCACAACACTCAGCTAACAATAGCCACTGTAGCAAAACCAAACGCACCCTATTTAGGCACCAGTCTGCTTCTATTGTTACTTTATCCAGATCAGCTCTTTTATTTGCCAAAATAAGAGTTTAAATGGTGCAGGACAGTGTTCTGCATTAATACCTTCCACCAGAGCAAGATCTGAAACTACTAGTTCTCTGTATTTTTGTAATGATGAGCAGCACAACCGAGATGCGCCTGAGTGTTTACTCACCTCTGAGCACTGGTCATGAACTTCAGACCCTTGTGGCAGCCATCAGGTTTCAGGCAGTGAGGTCAGGTGTCACAGGTTCAGAGGGTCATCTGAAACTTCAGTGCCTGTGGACTTAGAGGGCTACCTCACTGAAGGCTCCTCTTTGCAGCGATGCCTGCTGACCCCTGTAATTCAGACCTCCCACGACATTTCGCTGCAACATTTTATTGACAGTAGACCTTGCGTGACCTTTGACCAGAGCCAGGACCGAACAAAGACGGCGGCTGCGGTGTGGGGAGGTTTTAGCTGAAGTTTAATTGCTTTGGGAGTGGTTGAGAGAAATATTGTTGTTGTCATTTGCCGTTAGGTGAATTTCAATTTCCACGCTTCGGTGGGCTGTGAGGTGGAATCCCTTTGTTTCCTCCGTTTCATTTCTGCGGTTTCCAGTGGCCCGTCATACTTTCACACCAGCCCCATTTAGTTGCTGAGAAAACCCCCACCAAGCTGTACACACACACACACACACGCACACACCCCAGGCCAACAGAGGCCCCATCCGGACCTGCCAGGGCATGCACCTGCCAAGCCCTGTGGTTTGCTGCTGCTCTGCTGCTTGTCTCTTCCCCTGCAGCAGATTCCCCCAGCATTCTGCCTCTGCTGCTCCCTCACTTGGTTGAGACACGTCGCTCGTGGCTTCCCAGAAGTGAGGCAGCACACGCGGGATCGGTGTGGCACACATGTGGCCCTCCTTGCATGTGTGTCTGTTTGGGCGATATGCCTCACGGCCCCCTGAGGGTTAAGACTCTCATTAGCACCTGGCCAAAAATACATCCCTCTTTCATCTCGTCTGTCCATAAGGATCAACCCGAAAGACATCCTTTGCAAACAAAGATAAATAAGCTGGCAGATCCTTGGCTTGTAGTCTAAACATGCAATGCCCACCACAAAGTATTATGCGGTTAGATAATTGATTCCATCAGAAATCACAGATTTACTGGCTAAGCCTCTAGTTCAGGGTGGTGGGCAACCGGTTAAGTTGCAGACGCTGGCACTGGTATTTAAATACAGATATTTGTTCTCAGGCTAAAAAGGTCTTCTTTTTGAGGAACTTGCAACAATATTGAGCTCGAAACCGAATTCTTTGCAGGGCTTCTTCCCCTCTGGCCCATCCCCGCAACTTGGAGATTAATGGGCAGCGTCGAGGCTGCAGACAGTGTAATTAAGGTCCTTTAGTCAGCAGACGGGATGAAGTCAGCAACACTCAAACTGGGTGATGTTGGTGGGAGTGGGATGGAGGATGAGCTAATGTGGCTTCCTCCGCTTCAGTTCACCCTCAGACAGGAACGCAAACTCAGATCGATAGAATGCTGTGGGATATTAAATCTGTGTTACAGATTCAAAAGAGTGGAATTTCGTGATAAAATGTAAAATCTTTTTTATTTCTTTTTTTTCCAAATCGCTTAATCTAATAGTTTAACAATTTATGTAATACCTGGTGACAGAGCTCACCTGAGATCACAAACACTTGACAGGAGGGTAGAGGTGTGGGGGGAGTGGGGGGGGTGGCCTGTCTGTATGTAGCAACAACATAACATGAGCTATGAACCTGGGGAGGGGAGGGGAGGGGGTTTCCCCATGACTTCAATGGCTTGACTTTTATGTCTGGGTTGGGGGGGCAGCTCTCCACTCATCTGTCAGAGTCGGTGTCTGCTGTGATAGGGTTGCACCCCGCGGGGGTCCTGAGGTCATCTTGAGTGACGGCCTGATCTGACTGCTTTCAATTGTTCCCTCCATCATCCCTTCTTGGCCCCAGCGCCACGATGCCGCCCAGACTCAGCAGCATGCGATCGGGACTAGTTTTCCTCTCAGTAATGCAGCAGAACCCTATAACATCCACGTCGCATCCCTCTACTGTAAAACGCCCCCGGCCTTCGCGTTTGTGCGTGGAAACAATTTAAAGAAATAAAGTCTTGACTGTAAAACAGCGAAACAGTTTGAGCTTGTCTTTGACAACATGTCAAAACATGGATGGGTAATTGAAGAGCAAAAGCAATTAAAAATAATTACTTGAATAAAGCCATTGTGGTTTCTGGCATTTCTAAGTGGTCTTTGCCGTCTTGTGGTGATCGATCCCTGCTGGGGAGCGTGGGTTGTCTTATCTGTTCAGGAGTGTGTGAAAAAAGTGCCACCCAAGGAGAAGTCACGTCTCTTAAGCTCTGCAAAGTAACTAAAAGTGATATCTGGTGTGTTGCAGGTCCCTGGCACTGGGGCAGCAGTACTCCTCTCTGGGCTCCCAACCCATCCTGTGTGGCTCTATCCCCGGCCTGGTGCCCAAGCAGCTGAGATTCTGTCGCAACTACATAGAAATCATGCCCAGCGTTGCAGAAGGCATCAAGCTGGGGATTCAGGAGTGCCAGCATCAGTTCAGGGGCCGGCGATGGAACTGTACTACCATCAAGGACAACCTGGCCATCTTTGGACCTGTGCTTGACAAAGGTAAACCATTCACAAAGAGCCAGTCCTGAGCCCGAACCACTGCAATTTATAATGCCAACATCCAAGCGGAGGAAAACATCTGCACAACGGGAGACTCACGGGTCTCACCTGCCCTGAGCGCCATATTGTAAAGGTAGAAGATTGTGTGTTGCGAGTGAGACCCGTGGTTAAAAATGAATTACCCTGTATGTCAAAGGGGGAAGAATCTGGACTGAAATGGGCAGTGTGAGCGGCTCCGGCTCCACAGTCAAATGAAAGGGAGAGGGGAGGCCAAATGAGATTACAGGCAATAGAAAAGGGCCAGGGGCTCCGCTCAACCCCTACTGTGCATGAAGACCAGTGCTCGCCTCACACAGTCCAGCTCTCATGGACGCCCCATTCACACGCCCTTTTGACTCTGTCATGAAAACATGCTGAAAGGGGATCTCTCCCAACCTCGGCCGGGTGTGCACTTTGGGAAAGGGAAGTGAAGGAAGGAAGGGCAGAGGAAGAGGTGAAAACTTTGGAAGCGATGACTGGAAATGTTCAGGATGGAAGGGCTACCAATCGGCTTCTGTATCTTATGGTGGCACTGTTGGCGGTTGAGCCGTTTGTTAGGGTGTTTTGGTCCTGTGGGTGGCGGTGTATGGGATTTTAACTCAGGGTGTTGGTAGAGGGGGGTCTAGAGAGTGAGAAGAAGAGAGGGTGGGGGGGGTTAGGGAGTTTAGGGAATGCCAGCTCTGGGCAGAGCGGGGCTGTTGGGGCGCGAGTTGCTGGGCCCTTTGTGTGGATAATACAGTGTGACACAAGGGAAACAAAGGCGGATTGATGGGCCCAGCAGGTAGCAGGAGAAGCACTAGCCTTGGTTAACAGCCAGACATCCAGAGGCCCCGGACTCACAGGCCCCTGTTCTGGAGAACCAAGCCAGGCTTACAGGGGAATCAAGGATGCTAAAATTGAAGGCTGCGTGTCAACAAACTGAGTAGAGATTCAACGAGGAGTCAAACAAAAGGCACAATTTTAATTTACATCAGCAGGTTTCCTTTTTTTTTTTTTTACCAGCCAGAAAATTTCTAATTTCTTTCATTAGCCAATAAATTATTTGAGAAAAGGGTCAATCTGTCAGTCATAGAGAAGTAAATTTGACCGCTCCCAAACTTGTCTAATTGGGTTTCGAAAGCCACATTTCGGCAGTTAAATTGCAGAGGAATTAGTGGCTTGGGAGGAAACTTGCGGTCTGAAAAATACAGATTTCGTCCTGCTGTCAAGTTCATACGAATCTGTTTAAATTTGTGTATCAGAGCAGGAGAAGCTGGTTGTGTGGGGCCTGTTGGAGGGCAAACGAGTGTAACTAAGTGTGCTGTGATTGTGAAACAATGGTGTCTGGTTACATAATAAGCTGTTGGCTTCAAAGGAGGTGTAACTCCATCCTGGTGAAGAAGACGCAGGTTGACACGCTGCTAGGTCTCACCACAAGGCCTTGGGCTGTGAACAGGGGATGGGGAGGGGGGGTAACAACATTCCTGAAACACTATCCAGATGCAAAGTAGCACACCTCAGGGATGACAGGAGGTCAGTCAGATCCTGCTGAGCATTTGGCCGTCATGGCACAACCACAAAGAGCTTATATCCTGCAGGGACTCTGCTTCATTATGGCTGATGACCCTCGTGCTTTGGCGCCAACATGCTGGAAAAGGTTCCTTTCTACAGATTCCTTGTTTTCCCACAAATTCCAGTACGCAAACATGCTGTCTCAAAGATGAAATGTAGCGTTAAAAGGTTGTTGCCTGCAGGTATTCCTTTCATTACCTTTCTGGTCGGTGGCAGTTATAAAGAATTGCCATGTACATGTTTGACAACCTGTCTGTCTTTCTCTTTACCTGTCTCTCTTCATCTTGTCTGTCTCAGCGACCCGGGAGTCAGCGTTTGTCCACGCCATAGCATCGGCAGGCGTGGCGTACGCAGTGACGCGCTCCTGTGCCGAGGGTACATCCACCATGTGTGGTTGTGATGCCCACCACAAAGGTCCCCCCGGGGAGGGCTGGAAATGGGGTGGCTGCAGCGAGGACGCGGAGTTCGGTGTGCTGGTGTCCAGGGAGTTCGCCGACGCCAGAGAGAATCGTCCGGATGCTCGCTCGGCGATGAACCGACACAACAATGAAGCAGGGCGCACGGTAAACACGTCCACACTTCCATCATGACATGTTCTTATCTTCTCATACTCTAGAGCAGGCATGTCAAACTCAGACCTCGAGGGCCACGACCCTGCCGGGTTTTCTGTCCCACTGAATGCATTTTCAGCCTGGTAGGACAGAAAACCCGGCAGGATCGTGGCCCTCGAGGACTGAGTTTGAGGGTCAGCATATCCTGCACTGTTCCAGTACAGTGCTGTTCCAGTCCATCCCAAATGTCTTAGCTTTGAATGACTGAGTAATTGCTGCAGCGCGCACACACACACACACACACACACACACCTACCGCTCTTTTCATACCTTGCATCCCAATGAAAGGAATTCCCTGCCAGTCAAATACGATGAGCAGGAGGGGGGGAGGAGGACATCAGCACGGACTCAAACATCTCTGGCTGAGGGGCAAACAGGAGGGAGCACACGGCAACAACACGGCCCTTTGATCTGAGCACACAGGAGCCGAGACCACCGTGGCTAACCGAGGCGCTCCTCTCCACCTGGCCCTCTCACGCTCCATTATTGAGCCCTGAGGGCTCCTGGCAGCTTGGTTTGGCATAACGAGCTCCACAGAGTGATGTCACCCAACTCTGCAGAGGTGCCCCAGCCACCTGCCGACTGCCTAGGCGAGGGGTGTTCTGTAGCTAAACAGCAGCTATACATGAAACGCAGTGACGTTAGATAAAGATGCTAGATAAAGGGAATTAAGAGGACTTCAGAGCATCTGTACTCTGCTCTGCTGTGCATTATTGAACGTCCGGTAAAGTTTGAATCGTCCACCTGTTCAACACCATCTTCTCAGCACCTGATATCCCTCAGCAACCAGCCAGGGAACAGTTTATACATGTTTAGTAATAAACATAGCATGCTACTGTATTACACGTAAATATAATATACTACTGAAAGTAGCTGTAAAGTCTGAGCTCCCCTGAACCACAACAACAAACCTCACCAAGAGAAATATTGAAAAGACACAAGTTTCTTTCTTTTGGGGACATTGTTTTCTAAGTCTTCTCTGCTTCGCAGACCATCCTCGACCACATGCACCTTCGCTGCAAATGCCACGGCCTGTCCGGGAGCTGCGAGGTCAAGACGTGCTGGTGGGCGCAGCCGGTCTTCCGCATGCTGGGCGACTACCTGAAGGACAAGTACGACAGCGCCTCCGAGATGGTGGTGGAGAAGCACCGCGAGTCCCGAGGCTGGGTGGAGACCCTGCGGGTCAAGTACAACTTCTTTAAGCACCCCACTGAGCGCGACCTGGTCTACTACGAGGGCTCGCCAAACTTCTGCGAGCCCAACCCCGAGACGGGCTCCTTCGGGACTCGAGATCGCGTGTGCAACGTGTCGTCGCACGGAATAGAGGGCTGCGACCTGCTGTGCTGCGGCCGCGGCCACAACACCCGGACTGAGAAGCGTAAAGAGAAATGCCACTGCAACTTCCACTGGTGCTGCTACGTCAGCTGTCAGGAGTGCGTGGGCATCTATGACGTTCACACATGCAAGTGAGGGAGTGGCCTGACTGTTGGACTACAAGTGCCGCGCCCCCCCCACACACACCTAACGCCCCGCCCCCTGCACGACACCCACAGGCCTCAATAAGCGACAGGTCGGTAATCAGATGCTTCCTTTGGCCTTCCACAAAAACGCCACCATCTCCCCTGCAGCGTCAGGCTCCTCCCCTTTGTCTTTATTTATTTCCCCTCCATCACCAGCGCGGCATGTACAGCAACACCTTTGACCTGTGACATTAATGCAGTAAAAGAACTTCCAGACTCGTTGCTTTTTGATGTAGAAGCATCTTCTAACTTACGCCTCACATCCCCGGCCCACGTGGTCGGGTTCTCTTTCCCCCCCCCCGTTTTGATTTTTAAACTAAGCCGACCTCCTCGCTGTGACTCTGAACTTGTGGGCAGCCCCTGGAAAACATCACTACTGAAACTGAACAGGCAGGTCTTCTGTTGACTACTGAGCTGATAGAATCCTCAGAGTTTGGCCCCCCTGCACACTGACTCGACCGAGGAGCCTCGGAGAGATACCTGCCACGGCTCCATTTTTATAGCCCCGCATTTCTGAAATATCCCCATCAGGCTGGAAATGGAGGTATGCAGCATGTGTGTGAACAAGCATGTTCATTCCGCTAACTAACAGCCCCAGACGCGAATACGTGTGCACTATTCTGCCCCACACCCCTGCCAGCGGGAGGCTGTTTATCCCAGATCTTTTTCTTTTTGAGCCACGATCAAACTGAAAACGCTTCACGTCCTTGTGGAAAATGTCTCCACAAGTGTGGTGCAACACACCTGCATATTTTCCAATCATAGTGGAAGATAATTTATGGCTGTTTTTGTTTGGGACGCGCCGACCTCAAATCAAGCTTTAGCATGCTTAATATTAATCAATTCTGGTCTTGTTTGGAGACGTTCTGCTTTCGCCCATGAAACCTTTCTTCCAGCCACAGGGGGCGCTAAAGGCTTCTCATCTTTTCAGTGTACAACAATGCTGAAAGGCTTCAGTTTGCCGCAGGAGTGATGCTCTAAAAGACCAACTGAAAGAACCTGCTAGTGACAATAATGCTAATACATTTTTTTTAATTCAAAGTGAGGTTTCTTTAACAGACGTCAGGCTTTTGCCACCACGTCTGTTGGTTTTTTCCATGAACCTGGTCTGTAAATTTGCGCATCGCATATCAGCTCTGAAGCAGTCGTTCCGACCGTCCCTGTAAGGTCATTTCATTGGCTGTGAAACATTTTCAACAGGAGTTTTGGAGCTCGACCACTTGTTAGAAAAGTCCTGTCTAATGTGACCCTGCTCAGCATGCGTGGGCCCACCCAATGTTCAGTCCCCCCCCCCCCCACCCCCCACCCCACCGTCACTCCTGCTATCATCCAAAGCTTTGTAAAAATGTTTTAAAGTGAATAATTCCCTTTTTATTTTATAATCGTAAATGTTATGTTTTTATAAATATTATTTATTTTACGATGTATATATCTGTATGACTGAACTAAGATTATATATTTGAAGAACAAAAACGTCTCCGGTCTCGTCTGTTTCCCGCGAGTGTTTCGCCAAACGGGGAATTTATCCAAAGCCTTGGGAGGAATTTGAGGACAAGTTCCGTCGCTGACAGATGAAACAATAGTTTCCATTGCTAATTTGGCACCGATGCGCTTTCACTGATGCCCACGAGCGAACGTCTGCAGCAGCTCCCGAGGTTACACAGCACGGACGTTGGGGAGGATCGCCGCGCTTTGCTCCATCCCATAACAGGCTGACTTCAACACGTCTGACATTCAATGCGTCGGGACAAACGCCACAAATGCCTCCTCCTCCTCAATAATAGATTTCGGTAACATAGATAGAGTAAAAACAGGTGAGTACGAGGAATAAGATCCAAAGTCCCAGAACATTATATTGCATTTTCCAGAGAGCAACACAGATTTGTGGCAGGAACAATAAAACACTGAGGTGAGAGCTGCTGAGCTCAGACTTACGCTCCTTCTTCCTTCAGAAGACAGGAACCTGCTCACGCTCTGACCAGCGTTCATCTGAAACACAACCAGTCTGATTTCAGCCACAGCAGCAGCGAAACACCTGCAGTTACCGTCTTATTTGTGAGGGAGCATCAGTTTAAAACTGTGACCAGTCGACACGGCTGTTTGGAAGACGAAGGGGGGTAAATTTAGTAGCAGCCAATGCTAGAACTAACAGTATGTCTGGAACCGCCTGTAGCTAAACAAGAGTGAAGGCGTGAGACGTCAGAGATCAGCGGAATGAGAGGAAAAGAGCGGCGAGGCAGCGTGTCCCGGCAAACACGCGTTCATACTTCAGCGGAACAGGCGGCGCGGGGTGTCGAACGTGGCTGCATACCACAGCAATTACACAGCATCCAACAGTTCCAACAAACAGGCGGCGCACATCATCAGCATACCACAGACACACACACACACACGTGCGCCAACAGACACGCACGGGGGTCATGAATTGGTATCGGCGTCTACAGGTTACAGAGTTTGTGTATCTGAAAATGTCTCCTTGTGTTGTTGTGGTGCTGATGGGTGTGTCAGTGGGTGTGTCCTGCTATGCCCCGCCCCCAAGCTGAAAATCCTTATTAATGCTGCTAAAAAAGAATGAAAACCATTAAAGAACAGCCACAGGATGAGCCAGGGTCACATGATCCAGTCTTTTAGAGCCGTGCACGTTGGCTCTGGCGCATGGAACCACGTCCAGAGAGTTTGGTTCTCACCTCCAGAGACATTTCAATCAGCATCAGTAACTTCTTGATGCCGATCCACAGAGCTCTGCCCTTCACAGCTTTGGCGATGCTGGCCCGCTCCGTGTCCTGAAAACTGCCCAGCAGCTGTGGGAGGACGAGCAGAGCAGAGAAGAAGAGCTCAGAGTCCTGATGATCAATCGATCCTATCAGAAACCCTCCGTGACCCAGTTTCATGTTTACCTCCAGAGCCTTGACCAGCTGCTCCCCTCTGGAGATGTTGGGGATGTGGATGGTTTAATAAAACAAACACACACACACACACACACACCTGTTTTTTTTAATCCAACTCTCATTTTTAAGGTAAAACGTCAACCTCTACAGGACAAACAGCAAGAGGGGAGATGATGCTCCGCTAAGCCCACGTTGGAGGAGGACCAGGACATGACGGCAGCACAGGAGAGGAGGTAGAGGAGACAGGGGGATTATGGCAGCCGGCTGCCCCCCCATGGCGTGGGGGGTTGTGATGCTGCATGTAGATGAGGTGCCACACAGGCGGCGATGCTGCCAGGTCCTGGCTCTCTCACAGAGCCCATTCTCCTCCCGGCCCCCCCCCCCCCGGCCCCAGACGCCCCGCTGGGAGCAGCGCTTTACAACCCCAGAGGAGAACTGCGGCCAGCATTCAAGAGCCGGCCCTGCACCACTTCTCATGCACACGGAGCCACACAGAGAAGTGATGCTCTCATTCACAAACCCGTCAACAACAACAACACACACACACACACACACACACACACACACACACACACACACACACACACACACACACACACACCACGAGCAAGAAGTGATGAGAAACGGGTCTCCAGCTCCACCATTCAGTGAGAGCACAACAAAACACTCACTAATAACCATCCGCTCACACAGGCCAGCCAAAGACCTGCAACAAACCCTCATCAGAAGATCTGCTGCCCTCTATCTGCCACCCTGGGAGGTGCAGCTCAGTCTTCTTTACCTTCAGAGGTTTTTTTCAGCAGCACCAGCAAAGCTTGGAACACCGGGTTGGAGAAGCAGTTTCTGTGTCCTCACCCTCCAGCAGCACTGACACCATTGGCGTGCGGTCGCTGTTCTTGGTCTGCTGGACCAGGACCATCGACACCAGGTCGCCCCAGCGGATGATCCCGTTCATGATGTAGCTGGTGTCGTCCTCAGGTCCATTCATGGCCAGGGACACGCCGGCCGTGAATGGTTTCCTTCCCGCCCCCAGCCTGCAGCCATAGTTTCGGCCTCTGGTTTTGTGCACTATTTTGTGCGCGATCCCGACGAGCCGGGCGGGAAGACTAAAAAAAAACCAAGAGAATTCGGTCAGTTTTCATGAAAATAAACACAATTCAAAATAAAACAGCGCAAGCAACAAATGCAATGTTGCAGTTGCCGGCGTTTTTTTTCTATATTTGTCAGTATCTAAACAGAGCAAGACACACACACACACACACACACACACACACACACACACACACACAGAGTTGCTCAATGAACTTTAATCAAGTTTTGTACATTGCGAGCTGATTCTGGAGACAGTGGACTCCCTCACAGCGGAAAGGTCAGACCGAGCAGAAGGAGGGAAGCAGAGAAATGTCACAGCCATCAGACATGACTAAAGCGCCTTGTCAGTCATTTATCAGCACCCTCCAATATCTGAAGCTGTGTGGCCTTCAGGTCTGGCCTTCATTTGTGTTCAGGCGCTCCCTTCAAATATATAAACGCACCCTTTTCATCAGCTGGGCTCCGACATCAGACTTTTCCACACACACAAAAGGCTCATTTTCCTCAATTGTTGTTCACAAAACTGTCTAAATCCGCGTTGGTGAGCACTTCTCCGGGGCTCCGATATCCTTCCGCCTCATAGATGGGACATATCAAGACGATCAGACGGCATGATTATTGCACAGGTGTTCCACAAAGAAATGTGCAGTTTGATCGCACAGCACAGCCGCAGATGTGAAGTTCTGAGGGAGCGAGCAGTTGCCCGTGACCCGAATGTTCATCTCTGAGCCGTTTCCAAAGGCGTTTCAGAGAATTTAGCAGCGCCTCCAACCGGCCTCACGACCTCCGACCAGCCCAGGACCCCCACAGTCGACCAGACAGCTGCTGAAACAGTCAGCAAGAACAAGTGTTGTCGTGAGTATTTACGCCCTGAGCTGGAGGAGGGTCGACCCGCTGGGACAGAAATCTGCAACGGCACATGTGGATATTGGACCTGTAGGTTTGTCTCCCTTCATACACGGACGCCACTCTGACGTGTTCATGGTGGTGGACTGGTGGTGGACCAGGACCTCCAGCTCTGCACCGCTTTGGTCTCAATAATGTGAAACGGAGAACTGGGACCAGTTCATCAATGGTAATGACCAGTGGTGCTAATGCTAATGCTAGTGGAGTAGGTGAGGAGGAGGAGGAACAGAATTTAAGAATATTTCACACTTTTACTGGACTGAAACCTGTGAAATCAGAAAAATCTGATACAAACTGTAAAGCTGATCATCCTCTCAGTCCCAGTTTAAAGTGGAACTAAACTGGTGTGAAACCTCACCGATCTCCATCTTCACCTCCAACCTTCCCGGCCTCAGCAGGGCCTCATCTATCAGGTCAGGCCTGTTGGTCATACCTGAGGGGGGACAGATGGATGGACAGAGGACAGAGGAGACAAGAGAGGGGGAAGATGAAAGAACAGGAGCACAGGAGCTCTGCTCACACAGATCTGTCAATAAGCTGTTCACTGCTGCACACATCAAACCTCCCAGGAGCTCCAGTTTGGCAGAGAATAACACAAGTTTCCTCATAAATGTGACACAACAACATCTGAATCAGCCACTTTTCCATCAACAGAGGGAGAGATGGAGAAAGTGAGGGAGGGGAGCAGCAGGGTGGGGGGGGGGGTTATCTGTCCATCCACAGAGCTGCCAGTCGCTGCTGCAGCATTTAAAGCAGCTGTGGAGCTGTCCTCATTACAGGCTGGACACAGTGTGTGTGTGTGTGTGTGTGTGTGTGTGTGTGTGTGTGTGTGTGTGTGTGTGTGTGTGTGTTTAAACTGTCTAAATAGCAGGTCAAAGAGAGCTCAGGCCCTCATTAGGTGGTGAAGAGTGAGGCTCAGTGTCTCATGGTCCAACCAAACATCAGTACATTTCTCTCTCTCTCTCTCACTCATTCACACACACACACACACACACACGTGCGCGTCTGGCTAAAGGGCAGATCTCTCCACTCTTAGAGAAATGAGTTTTGTCTCTCCAATCAGATGAAATATTTATCTGTGTTGTGTGAGGACGATGAGGAGAAACAACCCTTTTGTTTCCATGACAACACTCAGGCCTCCTCACGTCCTTCACTCACCCTCTTCTGTTCTTCCTCTGCAGCCTCAAACAGCTTCCTGATGTTGGCTTTAGACTCCTCAACCTACTTGTTGAGGCTCTCGGGCTTTCAGCATGTTGCCGATCTGACGCGCCATCAGGGTTTTCCGAGCCGTCAAACCCTGTTCCCAAAGATGATTCCCAAGAGTTTATTTTGCCTGACTTTCAGCTGCTGGAATGTACATGATAGTTTGGACAACATGGCAAGAGGAGAACGACCTTCAGAACGTGGGCCTTCTGGTGGCCTTTGCACCTGTTGGATGACATTTAGTCCAGACAGGCTGAGAGGTCCCAGATCAATATCAGAGCTGGGATGGGGGGGGGGGGCAACCTGGAGAAGAGTGACGTGTTTGTCTGTTTCTCTGAGAGCAGACAAGGTGAAACTCAGAGCTGAGTCCTGTTCGTGCGCTCCTGTCAGCACCTGCCATGGCTGCCCCCCCCTACACGCTTGGCCATTACAGCTTCACCTTTAGCTGAGGTGCTATCAGATTGTGCCATCTTATTACAGCAGCCAGCTGCCCACAGCCAAAGGTCGACTGCAGTGCACAGCCAAAGGTCAGCTCACATGCAGGCTGATGCCTCCACCGGCCCCAGAGCGCCACGGCCCTGCAGTGGAGATGCGTGCTGGCCAAAGGTCTGGGGGGGTGGGGCTGAGGTCGGATGTGACTGTACACATCTGTTTGTGCAGAGAGATTCTAAGGTTTGAGTCACAGATTTAACGAGGAGCAACAAAGTGAAAACTCTTTGTCCAAGACCCATCTGAAGTTTCAGCCCGGGTGGCAAGATTCTCTGGTCTTTGATTTACCTGAAAACACACACACACACACACACACACACACACACACACACACACACAGAGTTGAATATATATTTCATGTTACATAAACTCTGTCAGATCTGCTTACATTCTATTGCAACTGTCACGGTGAAAAGTGTGTAAATTCTGCCCTCTAGCGGTGCCAGGATCACTGGCACCTCAAATCGGATCTTTCCTTTTATGAACACGTGATTTTTGTCCAAAGATCACCTACTGCTGACGCCAAAGGCCTGGTTTTTGATTTGCTGGATGAAATCGCTGGCCAGGTTGCCCAGGTCACAAGGGTTGCCTTTTTATTCTGCAGGAAGTTGACATCCAGTCACTGATGTGATGGAGAAAATAAAAAGTTTGAGACAGACTAGAGTAAAGACGACCTCTACAAATCATCCAATCAACTGCATTTTATACAGATTCCATTTTTTTTTTTAAAAGTCAGAAAGGGAATATAATACAAATGTTAAGCTGTGGTTATATGTAATAACAGATATTGGCCAGCAGACGGAGCCCTTTATCGCCCTAATAAACACCTCTGCGGCTCTGACATCTCCAGTCCAGACAAGGCATTGACACGGTGAAAAGAGAAATAAAAACTAGAGGGCGCTCTTTGACTCAAACCGAGAAACCAGAGGGGCCCAACGTTCCAAAAACTGGGATTCTGAAATGATGGACGGGAGGAGGAGAGAGCCTGGTTCCTGCAGCTGGTTTGTGGTGGTTTGTGGGACCCGTGCTTGACCCTGTGTACCTGTGTCAGCTTCTTGGCTTTGTTGTAAAGTGAATCCACCACTTTGCTCATGTTCTGAATGGTTTCCAAAGCTGCTTCGTACGTCTTGTCCACCGGCGGCTCCTCAAATATGATCAGTACTCCTTCGCCCTGGTCCAGGATCCCTGCAACAGCGTGGGTGCGAGTGTGAACCGCTGATCTGCGAGGTCGCCGTTACAGAAATGTGAAGGTAGTTACCGTGAAACTTCTTGTCCAGGATCATCTGGGATAATTTCCTATTTATGATTCACCAATTGCGAAGGAAGGTGGTTCTCCAGAGCTTCTCTGTGTGCAGCTCCGTCTTCCTGAAGGGCAGGTTCACAAGTTTACACCTTCTTCAGTTTCCCCTCGTCTCCACGCTACGTACATGACTACAGAGGCTTCCTGACATGCATTCCAGCCTCCACCAGGAAAAGTCCCGTCCTGGGGCGACGCCGGCAGCGTTCCTTGGCCCACTTCTTCTGCTGCGTCTTCATCTCTCTGAGGGTTCTGTTGTGGGATTCATAAAGGAAGTTCTGATGGCAGCGTCTTCAACGCTCTGCTCTGACAGCTCGGCTAAGGCTCCATTTAGCAACACCTCCGGGCAAACCCGACAGGTTCTGCTGTGGCGTCAACATATAGAGTTGAATTGGAGGAAGATGAGAGTTTAATGCAAACTATGTTTTGCAGCCCGGTTCTCAGAGAACACTCCAGAGACTCAGAGTTTCAGGCACAAACCTAAACATAAGCCGACAACAGTGTCCCAAAATAACTTTCCTGGCATCATCAACGAGCACAAAGACGATATCTATGGTTTCCTATCCCGGTAAACCAGAGCAGAACAGGGAGAGTAAACAACAACAACTCTGCACAATTAAGTTCTAATCAAATAAGACATTATAGGAGTGGGTGTCAGCGGTTACCAACATCATCGATCTAATCAATCCATCATTAGCCCCTTTTCCACCCGCTAAAAGACCCATCTGGGCATTTGGGGACAGTGTGACATAAAATACTTGACATTTAGGCCTACAAATTTAAATCCAACTCTCATTTTTAAGGTAAAACGTCAACCTCTACAGGACAAACGGCAAGAGGGGAGATGATGCTCCGCTAAGCCCACGTTGGAGGAGGACCAGGACATGACGGCAGCACAGGAGAGGAGGTAGAGGAGACAGGGGGATTATGGCAGCCGGCTGCCCCCCCATGGCGTGGGGGGTTGTGATGCTGCATGTAGATGAGGTGCCACACAGGCGGCGATGCTGCCAGGTCCTGGCTCTCTCACAGAGCCCATTCTCCTCCCGCCCCCCCCGGCCCCAGACGCCCCGCTGGGAGCAGCGCTTTACAACCCCAGAGGAGAACTGCAGCCAGCATTCAAGAGCCGGCCCTGCACCACTTCTCACAAACCCGTCAACAACACATAAGTGGCACAAACAGAATGTCCCTGAGGGTTTTCCTTCCCTTTCTCTCTCACATGCACGGATATCTCTGACAATCCCAACTAACCCTTCTGACCCTGACACTCTGCAAGCTGAACCCACACCTCAACGCAACACTGAAGGTTCATTAATGCGCTTGTTGGGACGATCAGGCTCTGCTCTATTAAAATGAATGTATTTAAAACTTAAGTTTGTTTTTCTACACCTCTGATTTGCTTAATGGTTTGATGCAGATGACTATCAAAGTAAATTACCAGCAAGGGTCCGGTGGGAGGAGGCGGACCAGTCTGAACCATGGGTAACGGTCTAAAATCAACCGTGTGTGGTCATAGCACACCTGATTTTTCATTCACAAGATCTAGTTTTCATCAATCATGAGCTGCCCTCAACTTTCAATAAGCTGCGTTCCACAACACAGCAATAACAGGAACTTGTCTTCTTCTCTTACCAATCATACAGATGCTATATACTGCACAGGGCCCTCTGCTGGTCACGGATGTTATTACAACTGATACCATATATCAGCACAGTATTCATTCATTTCAAATGTCCCTCAGGTTGTGCTAATCAGGTAGTATGTGAGGTTCAAGGAGGGACAAACAGTCCAAAAGGTAGGACAAATGATGAACTAGGAAGAGGAGGAACGCAGCCAAAATAATGCTGCCACAAAGACAGGGTCAACAAGTAGAGTTAAGCTGAGAGAAAAAATAAAACATAAAATAAAAGAGGATGAAGTGGGATCGAGAACTGGTACCAGTTCAATGGTAATGACCAGTGGTGCTAATGCTAATGCTCATGGATTAGGTGAGGGCAACTACGAATTTAAGAATATTTCACACTTTTACTGGACTGAAACCTGTGAAATCAGAAAAATCTGATACAAACTGTGTAAAACTTATCATCCTCTCAGTCCCAGTTTAAAGTGGAACTAAACTGGTGTGAAACCTCACCGATCTCCATCTTCACCTCCAACCTTCCTGGCCTCAGCAGGGCCTCATCTATCAGGTCAGGCCTGTTGGTCATACCTGAGGGGGGGCAGATGGATGGACAGAGGACAGAGGAGACAAGAGAGGAGGAAGATGAAAGTTAGTGTGTGTGAGTGTGTGTGTATAAACTGTCTAAATAGCAGGAGAGAGCTCAGGCCCTCATTAGGTGGTGGAGAGTGAGGCTCAGTGCCTCATGGTCCAACAAAACAACAGTAATTTCTCTCTCTCTCTCACACACACACACACACACACACACACACACAGACACACACCACACACATCCATCCCATTACATCAAGTTTGAGTGTAATGTTTTAGTATCACTAAAAGAACAAATATACGAAATACGCTCAAAATATCAGAATCTATTTTACTTTATATAGCACTTTATTTTATCATTAACCATTATTCAATCAATCAACCAATCTTTATTTATATAGCATCGGTTACAATCAAAATTATTTCTAGGTGCTTTACAGCAGTGGCAAGGAAAAACTCCCCTTTAACAGGAAGAAACCTTGAGCAGGACCAGGTTCCTGTAGGGGGACCCTCCTGCTGATGGCCGGCTGGGTAGAGAGAGAGGAGAAGGGGGAGGAGAGAACAGGCAGAGATCATAGAAATATACTGCTCAAAAAAATTAGAGGAACACTTTTTAATCAGAGTAGAGCAACCTATCAGTAAAACTTCTGGGATATTGATCTGGTCAGTTAAGTAGCATCGGGGGTTGTTAATCAGTTTCTGCTGCTTTGTTATTAATGAAATCAACACCAGGAGCATCAGAGGGGCAGCAATGAGACGGCCCCCAAAACAAGAATGGCTTTCCAGGTTGAGGCCATTGATACTTTTTCCCTCCTCATCTCTTTTGGCTGATTTTTTACTGACTAACTTTCTACTGCTGTAGTCATTCATTTGGATCAACATCTCTGTTGATAGCATGGTGTGGAACCTGGATGCTACAGAGGTTGCACAAGTAGTCCAACTCCTCCAGGATGGAAGATCGATATGTGTCGTTGCAAGGTTTGCTGTGTCTTCCCAGCATAGTCTCAAGAGCATGGAGGAGATTCCAGGAGACAGTCCTGCCCCATTGAACTGAAGGGTCGGGTATTTATAGAATCAAAAGACACCACAGTCTCCATGTGGTATCTGGTTTTTAGAGAGGACCATGAGGAAGTTGCAAGATACACAAGATACTCAGCAACAAGTACAAGAGGCACAGACTGAGGTGATAGACCAAGAACCACAGGAACCTTCAGTGACTCCTGAAAGTCAGGAAGACAAAGAGCCATTTTCAATCCCTCCTCAATCAGAAGGAGAAAAGTTCAGTTCTGTACTTTAAAAAGACAAAGAAACAGCTTCAGTCAGTGAGGAGAAAGAAGACTCAGCTTCAATCTCTCCTCGATCAGAAGGAAATAAGGTCATTTTTGTAGATGAGGAGGATGAAGAACCAGCTTCAATCTCTCATAGCCCATCTCCATCAAGCCCTTATGATTCAGATGGAGATCCAAAAGCAAGTGAGACCATTTCTGTAAACGAGGAGGATAATGAATCAGGTTCCTACCCTCCTCATTCAGATGGAGATTCAGGAGAAAAGATCATTTCTCCAATTGAGGATGAAGAACTACCTTTAGTCTCTTTTTGTTCAGATAGAGATTTAGGATGTAATATCAGCCCTTCTGTAACTGATGAGGAACCACAGGAACCTTTAGTGACTCATGAAAATCAGGAAGTCAAAGAACCAGCTTCAGTAGGTGAGGAGGACAAAGACTCAGCTTTAGTCTCTTTTTGTTCAGATAGAGATTTAGGATGGAATATCAGCCCCTCTGTAACTGATGAGGAACCACAGGAATTTCCAGCCTCTCCTAAACTGGTCTACTATTCAGAAAGAGATTGCACCATTTCTTTATGTGAAGAGGAACCACAGGAAAAGATAGAGACATTAAAACACAAGACATATGTCAAGCTGTTCATAAGTAATCTAGTTTATCAAATTTATGTCAAAACAAATATGGAACCTCAATGCAGTGATGACCTCATCGCGTACCTCTATGAATATATCTGAAAGTTATATGTATCACTGATGACTCATTTAAAAAGATGGACAATAAAATCCAAAAGATCCTGCGCAAAGAGTTAGGCAATCCAAACAGAGTTCTCGTCTTACTCAAGTACTCGGAGGAGCCAGTCGTTGCAGACTGCATGGTCACCATCTTGCGTAAACTCCTCAAGAGGCCATCTAAAAAGAGGAACATTTTCTCCCGGTTTTTCTTACATAAGGCTCAGAAACTTTGGGAGTTTTTAACATGTTGTATCATGCCTGGTGATGATTGATTACCAGAAGAAATGGTTGCAGTAAGCAACCTGTCGGCAATTTTCAAGAACACCTCCACTCAGGTCCTGTGCTGTGGTATAGAGAGCTGAGCCAGGATACATAGTTCTCTGTTGACCAGCAAATCTACATTCCAACCCCCTACCAATGGTCATAACATTTGGGTAATGACAAGATTGAAAATACAAGATGTCAAATGATTTTCCTTCAGCGTGGCTGGGCTCTGCCTTACAGGTAGGGTGAGGTGGTCAACCATCCGTAGGGAGGCTCCTGGATACCTCAATGGGGCATGTCCGTGTTTGCGGCATGCCTATGTTTGAGACCCCGGGACAGACCTAGGATACAGCGGAGAGATCGTATCCTTTGGATGGCCTGAGAACACCATGAAATTCCCATGAGGAGTGGAAGTAGCTGGGAAGAGGAGTGCTTGGCCTTGCCTGTTGAGGCTGCTACCCCAACTACCTGGATAAGCTGCCAGAAGTTGAAGAACAAGACCTTACCCAAACAAATATTGTGTCATAGTCTGTAGCAGGATTTTAGATGCCCTTTTTTACGATCAGAAGAAAAGGTTGCAGCATTTGATCATGGATTCATCAGAATTTCAAATGAAAGCTTAAAAAAATGGCTAGGCTAATTGTTTTTAAAAGTGACCAAAAATCCTACAATAAAAGTTAGCCAGGTTGACTTGAAAGTTTATTTCAGAAAATAGGCTGATGAAAATGGTATTTATGTATAATCAATACTGCAGAAAGTAAGACACAAAAAACAGAACTTGTACTAAACAGAAAAGGTTAATAAAATATATTGGGACCTGGTGAGGTTGTGCGTGTGTGTATTTTAGGTGATATTTTTGGAACTTGCCTCAATGTGTCCAGGTCAAATAAAAACATCACCCAGAGAATCTAAAGATTGTTACATATATCTTCCACGTGTCAGTTGGGGACTAGACTACAGCCAGTTTGTAGAAGTATAAAAGCACAGTGTGATGGCGTATACACAGTTTTAAGCATAGAATTGATGGCCTCTTATAGTGCCTATATCCAAAAACATGTTATTTGTAGTTTAATTGCTACTTTGTTATTGAGATCCAGATATTTATTCTATGATAGACACAAGTAATGCATAAAATTATTTATAAACAAGAGAATAAGGGCAATATATAAATAAAGCAGTTTTGTGACTTTGGAGTTATTATCACAGGTTTAACACACAAAGAGCAGATATGGATCAAAGCACAACACATTAATTGTGCTATAAGGCTTTGATCCATTAATATATTTTTGTTTAGGTAAGGGAAAAGTATTATATGTTCAACACCAATGCAATAAACTATATGCAATAACGAATAATGGAAAAATTAAGCAGCCTTGTTAACACCAGCTCCAGCCCCTGCCCCATTGAACTGGAGGGTCAGGTATTTACAGAATTAGAAGACACCCCAGTCTCCAACAGATACGTGGTCTTTACAGAGGACCATTTATCAGATAATATATATGACGAGGAAGTTGCAACTTCAGAAGATATTCAGACACAAGTAAAAGGGAGGATTGAGACCATTTCTGTAAACAAGGAGGATAATGAGTCAGGTTCCTACTCTCCTCATTCAGATGGAGGTTTAGGAGAAAAGAACGTTTCTTTAATTATGGATGAACAACTACCTTTAATCTCTTTTTGTTCAGATAGCGATAGTGATTTAGGATTGAATATCAGCCCTTCTGTAGCTGATGAAGAACCACAGGAACCTTCAGTGACTGCTGAAAGTCAGGAAGACAAAGAGCCATTTTCAATCCCTCCTCAATCAGAAGGAGAAAAGTTCAGTTCTGTAGTTCAGGAAGACAAAGAAACAGCTTCAGTCAGTGAGGAGGATGAAGACTCAGCTTCAATCTCTCCTCGATCAGAAGGAAATAAGGTCATTTTTGTAGATGAGGAGGACGAAGAACCAGCTTCAATCTCTCCTAGCCCATCTCCATCACTCTCTTATGATTCAGATGGAGATCCAAAAGCAAGTGAGACAATTTCTGTAAACGAGGAGGATAATGAGTCAGGTTCCTACTCTCCTCATTCAGATGGAGATTTAGGAGATAAGAGCGTTTCTTTAATTGAAGATGAAGAACCACCTTTAGTCTCTTTTTGTTCAGATAGCGATAGAGATTTAGGATTGAATATCAGCCCTTCTGTCGCTGATGAAGAACCACAGGAACCTTCAGTGACTCATGAAAGTCAGGAAGACAAAGAACCAGCTTCAGTAGGTGAGGAGGACGAAGACTCAGCTTTAGTCTCTCCTCGATCAGAAGGAAATAAGGTCATTTTTGTAGATGAGGAGGACGAAGAACCAGCTTCAATCTCTCCTAGCCCATCTCCATCACTCTCTTATGATTCAGATGGAGATCCAAAAGCAAGTGAGACAATTTCTGTAAACGAGGAGGATAATGAGTCAGGTTCCTACTCTCCTCATTCAGATGGAGATTTAGGAGATAAGAGCGTTTCTTTAATTGAAGATGAAGAACCACCTTTAGTCTCTTTTTGTTCAGATAGAGATATAGGATGGAATATCAGCCCTTCTGTCGCTGATGAAGAACGACAGGAACCTCCAGCCTCTCCTAAACTGTCCTGCTATTCAGAAAGAGACTGCACCATTTCTTCATGTGAAGACGAACTACAAGAAAAGATAGAGACGTTTAAACACAAGACATATGTCAAGCTGTTCATACATAAGATCATTTATCAAATTTATGCCAAAGCAAATATGAAACCTCCATGCAGTGATGACCTCATCGCGTACCTCAATGAATACATCTGGGAGAGAGTCAAAGATGAAGATATATGTATCACCGATGACTCATTTAAGAAGATGGACGATAAAATCCAAAAGATCCTGCGCAAAGAGTTAGGCAATCCAAACAAGGTTCTCTTCTTACTCAAGTACTCGGAGGAGCCAGTCGTTGCAGACTGCATGGTCACCATCTTGCGTAAACTCCTCAAGAGGCCATCTAAAAAGAGGAACATTTTCTCCAGGTTTTTCTCACATAAGGCTCAGAAACTTTGGGAGTTTTTAACATGTTGTATCATCCCTGCTGATGATTGATTACTAGAAGAAATAGTTGCAGTAAGCAACCTGTCGGCAATTTACATCAGGCCACCTATTTAGGGACGAAGCGCCTGTCTACCAGCGTCGGAGAGTTTGGGTGTTTTCTCTGGTCTCCACGGCGCCCAATGGGAGTGGAGAGCGCGCGAGACTTGACCCCTCTGTTGGCTCCGCTGTGGAGCTCTTGGTGCACCCCAGAAGACTGGACGAGTTTTCCCCCACGGTCCAGGAGGACTACCAGTTTGTTTGTTAAAGAAAAACTGGTTTTTGGACTTTTTAGCACTGCTTTTTGCCTGCTTTCGGGTCCTGTGAAAACCCCAACCTTAACACATTTATGTTTTAATTTGATCATTATTTCATAAAATGTCAAATAAAAATGCCGTTTTTGAATTTCTGCACATGTTTTGGGCTTTCATCTCATTACAAGACCTTTTTTTTAACTATAGATGTTAATTTTGGATCACATCCCTCATTTATTCATAAACTAGCAGACTAGAGTGTTGCGTTGCCATGGGAATTGTATTTTACCACTATCCATTGTCCCTAAGTGGAAAGCAAGATAGTCATGTTGGCCATGTTGGTGATGATGCTACACAAAGTACCTCCGGGAATTTTCTGCTATGTGAATGAGATTTTTTTTACAGTGACAAAAGGTGCTCCAAGTGGTCAAGGGTTCAACATACTTTTTCCAAGCATGGATTTTCCCTTCTGTTTTGGATAGTGAAAGGGATAGACCCTTCCCTTTCAATTTACTCAGTGCAACATTTATTAGTCAGGATATCACACCCTTGTGTGGCCTGCTGAAATCACCACTATTCACAGCTTTAAGGCAGATGTCCTTTGGTGACTTATGAGACATACCATATGTCACCACAGTCATCTTTCAGTTCTTATTCTCTTCACCTTTTCAAGAACACCTCCATGAGTCAAGCCAACTCGGTCCTGTATTTTTGTTTAGGTAAGGGAGGTAGAAGTAGAGATATTATATGTTCTACTCCAATGCAAGAAATTATATGCAATAACGAATAATGGAAAAATTAAGCAGCCTTGTTAACGCCAGCTCCAGCTTCATCCCCTGCTCCATTCAACTGAAGGATCAGGTATTTACAGACGTAGGAGACACCCCAGTCTCCAACAGATGCATGGTTTTAACAGAGGACCATTTATCAGGTAATATATATGGTGAGGAAATTGCAACTTCACAAGATACTAAGGAACAAGTACAAGAAGCACAGATTGAGGTGACAGACCAAGAAACACAGGAACCTTCAGTGACTCCTGAAAGTCAGGAAGACAAAGAGCCATTTTCAATCCCTCCTCAATCAGAAGGAGAAAAGTTCAGTTCTGTAGTTCAGGAAGACAAAGAAACAGCTTCAGTCAGTGAGGAGGATGAAGACTCAGCTTCAATCTCTCCTAGCCCATCTCCATCACGCTCTTATGATTCAGATGGAGATCCGAAAGCAAGTGAGACCATTTCTGTAAACGAGGAGGATAATGAGTCAGGTTCCTACTCTCCTCATTCAGATGGAGATTTAGGAGAAAAGACCGTTTTCAAGACCGGAATTTCAGCCCTTCTGTAACTGATGAGGAACCAAAGGAATATCCAGCCTCCCTAAACTGGCCTGCTATTCAGAAAGAGATTGCACCATTTCTTTACGTGAAGAGGAACCACAGGAAAAGAAAGAGACATTGAAACACAAGACATACGTCAAGCTGTTCATAAGTAAGCTAGTTTATCAAATTTATGTCAAAGCAAATATGGAACCTCAATGCAGTGATGACCTCATCGCGTACCTCTATGAATATATCTGAAAGAGAGTCAAAGGTGAAGTTATATATATCACTGATGACTCATTTAAAAAGATGGACAATAAAATCCAAAAGATCCTGCGCAAAGAGTTAGGCAATCCAAACAAGGTTCTCGTCTTACTCGAGTACTCGGAGGAGCCAGTCGTTGCAGACTGCATGGTCACCATCTTGCGTAAACTCGTCAAGAGGCCATCTAAAAAGAGGAACATTTTTTCCAGGGTTTTCTCACATAAGGCTCAGAAACTTTGGGAGTTTTTAACATGTTGTATCATGCCTGGTGATGATTGATTACCAGAAGAAATGGTTGCAGTAAGCAACCTGTCGGCAATTTTCAAGAACACCTCCACTCAGGTCCTGTGCTGTGGTATAGAGACCTGAGCCAGGAGGCATGGTTCTCTGTTGACCAGCAAATCTACAGTACATTCCAACCCCCTACCAATGGTCATAACATTTGGGTAATGATCATAAAGACAAGAGTGAAAATACAAGATGTCAAATGATTTTCCTTCAGCGTGGCTGGGCTCTGCCTTACAGGTAGGGTGAGGTGGTCAGCCATCCGTAGGGAGGCTCCTGGATACCTCAATGGGGCATGCCCGTGTTTGCGGCATGCCTATGTTGGAGACCCCGGGGTAGACCTAGGATACAGCGGAGAGATCGTATCCCTTGGATGGCCTGAGAACACCATGAAATTCCCATGAGGAGTGGAAGTAGCTGGGAAGAGGAGTGCTTGGCCTTGCCTGTTGAGGCTGCTATCCCAACTACCTGGATAAGCTGCCAGAAGTTGAAGAACAAGACCTTACCCAAACAAATATTGTGTCATAGTCTGTAGCAGGATTTTAGATGCCCTTTTTTATGATCAGAAGAAAAGGTTGCAGCATTTGATCATGGATTCATCAGAATTTCAAATGAAAGCTTAAAAAAATGGCTAGGCTAATTGTTTTTAAAAGTGACCAAAAATCCTACAATAAAAGTTAGCCAGGTTGACTTGAAAGTTTTTTTCAGAAAATAGGCTGATGAAAATGGTATTTATGTATAATCAATACTGCAGAAAGTAAGACACAAAAACCAGAACTTGTACTCAACAGAAAAGGTTAATAAAATATATTGGGACCTGGTGAGGTTGTGCGTGTGTGTATTTTAGGTGATATTTTTGGAACTTGCCTCAATGTGTCCAGGTCAAATAAAAACATCACCCAGAGAATCTAAAGATTGTTGCATATATCTTCCACGTGACAGTTGGGGACTAGACTACAGCCAGTTTGTAGAAGAATAAAAGCACAGTGTGATGGCGTATACACAGTTTTCAGCATAGAATTGATGGCCTCTTATAGTGCCTAAAAACAAAAACATGTTATTTGTAGTTCATTTCCTACTTTGTTGTCAAGATCCAGATATTTGGTCTATGATAGACACAAATAATACATTAAATTATTTATAAACAAGAGAATAAGGGCAATATATAAATAAAGCAGTTTTGTGACTTTGGAGTTATTATCACAGCTTTAACACACAAACAGCAGATATGGATCAAAGCACAACACATTCATTGTGCTATAAGGCTTTGAGCCATTAATATATTTTTGTTTAGGTAAGGGAAAAGTATTATATGTTCAACACCAATGCAATAAACTATATGCAATAACGAATAATGGAAAAATTAAGCAGCCTTGTTAACACCAGCTCCAGCCCCTGCCCCATTGAACTGGAGGGTCAGGTATTTACAGAATTAGAAGACACCCCAGTCTCCAACAGATACGTGGTCTTTACAGAGGACCATTTATCAGATAATATATATGACGAGGAAGTTGCAACTTCAGAAGATATTCAGATACAAGTACAAGAACCACAGACTGAGGTGATAAACCAAGAACCACAGGAACCTTCAGTGACTCCTGAAAGTCAGGAAGACAAAGAGCCATTTTCAATCCCTCCTCAATCAGAAGGAGAAAAGTTCAGTTCTGTAGTTCAGGAAGACAAAGAAACAGCTTCAGTCAGTGAGGAGGATGAAGACTCAGCTTCAATCTCTCCTCGATCAGAAGGAAATAAGGTCATTCTTGTAGATGAGGAGGACGAAGAACCAGCTTCAATCTCTCCTAGCCCATCTCCATCACTCTCTTATGATTCAGATGGAGATCCAAAAGCAAGTGAGACAATTTCTGTAAACGAGGAGGATAATGAGTCAGGTTCCTACTCTCCTCATTCAGATGGAGATTTAGGAGATAAGAGCGTTTCTTTAATTGAAGATGAAGAACCACCTTTAGTCTCTTTTTGTTCAGATAGCGATAGAGATTTAGGATTGAATATCAGCCCTTCTGTCGCTGATGAAGAACCACAGGAACCTTCAGTGACTCATGAAAGTCAGGAAGACAAAGAACCAGCTTCAGTAGGTGAGGAGGACGAAGACTCAGCTTTAGTCTCTCCTCGATCAGAAGGAAATAAGGTCATTTTTGTAGATGAGGAGGACGAAGAACCAGCTTCAATCTCTCCTAGCCCATCTCCATCACTCTCTTATGATTCAGATGGAGATCCAAAAGCAAGTGAGACAATTTCTGTAAACGAGGAGGATAATGAGTCAGGTTCCTACTCTCCTCATTCAGATGGAGATTTAGGAGATAAGAGCGTTTCTTTAATTGAAGATGAAGAACCACCTTTAGTCTCTTTTTGTTCAGATAGAGATATAGGATGGAATATCAGCCCTTCTGTCGCTGATGAAGAACGACAGGAACCTCCAGCCTCTCCTAAACTGTCCTGCTATTCAGAAAGAGACTGCACCATTTCTTCATGTGAAGACGAACTACAAGAAAAGATAGAGACGTTTAAACACAAGACATATGTCAAGCTGTTCATACATAAGATCATTTATCAAATTTATGCCAAAGCAAATATGAAACCTCCATGCAGTGATGACCTCATCGCGTACCTCAATGAATACATCTGGGAGAGAGTCAAAGATGAAGATATATGTATCACCGATGACTCATTTAAGAAGATGGACGATAAAATCCAAAAGATCCTGCGCAAAGAGTTAGGCAATCCAAACAAGGTTCTCTTCTTACTCAAGTACTCGGAGGAGCCAGTCGTTGCAGACTGCATGGTCACCATCTTGCGTAAACTCCTCAAGAGGCCATCTAAAAAGAGGAACATTTTCTCCAGGTTTTTCTCACATAAGGCTCAGAAACTTTGGGAGTTTTTAACATGTTGTATCATCCCTGCTGATGATTGATTACTAGAAGAAATAGTTGCAGTAAGCAACCTGTCGGCAATTTACATCAGGCCACCTATTTAGGGACGAAGCGCCTGTCTACCAGCGTCGGAGAGTTTGGGTGTTTTCTCTGGTCTCCACGGCGCCCAATGGGAGTGGAGAGCGCGCAAGACTTGACCCCTCTGTTGGCTCCGCTGTGGAGCTCTTGGTGCACCCCAGAAGACTGGACGAGTTTTCCCCCACGGTCCAGGAGGACTACCAGTTTGTTTGTTAAAGAAAAACTGGTTTTTGGACTTTTTAGCACTGCTTTTTGCCTGCTTTCGGGTCCTGTGAAAACCCCAACCTTAACACATTTATGTTTTAATTTGATCATTATTTCATAAAATGTCAAATAAAAATGCCATTTTTGAATTTCTGCACATGTTTTTGGCTTTCATCTCAATACAAGACCTTTTTTTTTAACTATAGATGTTAATTTTGGATCACATCCCTCATTTATTCATAAACTAGCAGACTAGAGTGTTGCGTTGCCATGGGAATTGTATTTTACCACTATCCATTGTCCCTAAGTGGAAAGCAAGATAGTCATGTTGGCCATGTTGGTGATGATGCTACACAAAGTACCTCCGGGAATTTTCTGCTATGTGAATGAGATTTTTTTTTACAGTGACAAAGGTGCTCCAAGTGGTCCCGGGTTCAACATAGTTTTTCCAAGCATGGATTTTCCCTTCTGTTTTGGATAGTGAAAGGGATAGACCCTTCCCTTTCAATTTACTCAGTGCAACATTTATTAGTCGGGATATCACACCCTTGTGTGGCCTGCTGAAATCACCACTATTCACAGCTTTAAGGCAGATGTCCTTTGGTGACTTATGAGACATATACCATATGTCACCACAGTCATCCTTCATTTCTTATTCTCTTCACCTTTTCAAGAACACCTCCATGAGTCAAGCCAACTCGGTCCTGTATTTTTGTTTAGGTAAGGGAGGTAGAAGTAGAGATATTATATGTTCTACTCCAATGCAAGAAATTATATGCAATAACGAATAATGGAAAAATTAAGCAGCCTTGTTAACTCCAGCTCATGCCCCATTGAACTGAAGGATCAGGTATTTACAGACGTAGGAGACACCCCAGTCTCCAACAGATGCATGGTTTTTACAGAGGACCATTTATCAGGTAACATGTATGGTGAGGAAATTGCAACTTCACAAGATACTAAGGAACAAGTACAAGAAGCACATACTGAGGTGACAGACCAAGAAACACAGGAACCTTCCGTGACTTATAAAAGTCAGGAAGACAAAGAGCCAGTTTCAATCTTTCCTCAATCAGGAGATAAGACCAGTTCTGTAGTTCAGGAAGTCAAAGAACCAGCTTCAGTCAGTGAGGAGGATGAAAACTCAGCTTCAGTCTCTCCCCGATCAGAAGGAAATAAGGTCAATTTTGTAGATGAGGAGGATGAAGAACCACCTTTAGTCTCTTTTTGTTCAGATAGAGATTTAGGATGGAATTTCAGCCCTTCTGTAACTGATGAGGAACCAAAGGAATATCCAGCCTCCCTAAACTGGCCTGCTATTCAGAAAGAGATTGCACCATTTCTTTACGTGAAGAGGAACCACAGGAAAAGAAAGAGACATTGAAACACAAGACATACGTCAAGCTGTTCATAAGTAAGCTAGTTTATCAAATTTATGTCAAAGCAAATATGGAACCTCAATGCAGTGATGACCTCATCGCGTACCTCTATGAATATATCTGAAAGAGAGTCAAAGGTGAAGTTATATATATCACTGATGACTCATTTAAAAAGATGGACAATAAAATCCAAAAGATCCTGCGCAAAGAGTTAGGCAATCCAAACAAGGTTCTCGTCTTACTCGAGTACTCGGAGGAGCCAGTCGTTGCAGACTGCATGGTCACCATCTTGCGTAAACTCGTCAAGAGGCCATCTAAAAAGAGGAACATTTTTTCCAGGGTTTTCTCACATAAGGCTCAGAAACTTTGGGAGTTTTTAACATGTTGTATCATGCCTGGTGATGATTGATTACCAGAAGAAATGGTTGCAGTAAGCAACCTGTCGGCAATTTTCAAGAACACCTCCACTCAGGTCCTGTGCTGTGGTATAGAGACCTGAGCCAGGAGGCATGGTTCTCTGTTGACCAGCAAATCTACAGTACATTCCAACCCCCTACCAATGGTCATAACATTTGGGTAATGATCATAAAGACAAGAGTGAAAATACAAGATGTCAAATGATTTTCCTTCAGCGTGGCTGGGCTCTGCCTTACAGGTAGGGTGAGGTGGTCAGCCATCCGTAGGGAGGCTCCTGGATACCTCAATGGGGCATGCCCGTGTTTGCGGCATGCCTATGTTGGAGACCCCGGGGTAGACCTAGGATACAGCGGAGAGATCGTATCCCTTGGATGGCCTGAGAACACCATGAAATTCCCATGAGGAGTGGAAGTAGCTGGGAAGAGGAGTGCTTGGCCTTGCCTGTTGAGGCTGCTATCCCAACTACCTGGATAAGCTGCCAGAAGTTGAAGAACAAGACCTTACCCAAACAAATATTGTGTCATAGTCTGTAGCAGGATTTTAGATGCCCTTTTTTATGATCAGAAGAAAAGGTTGCAGCATTTGATCATGGATTCATCAGAATTTCAAATGAAAGCTTAAAAAAATGGCTAGGCTAATTGTTTTTAAAAGTGACCAAAAATCCTACAATAAAAGTTAGCCAGGTTGACTTGAAAGTTTTTTTCAGAAAATAGGCTGATGAAAATGGTATTTATGTATAATCAATACTGCAGAAAGTAAGACACAAAAAACAGAACTTGTACTAAACAGAAAAGGTTAATAAAATATATTGGGACCTGGTGAGGTTGTGCGTGTGTGTATTTTAGGTGATATTTTTGGAACTTGCCTCAATGTGTCCAGGTCAAATAAAAACATCACCCAGAGAATCTAAAGATTGTTACATATATCTTCCACGTGTCAGTTGGGGACTAGACTACAGCCAGTTTGTAGAAGTATAAAAGCACAGTGTGATGGCGTATACACAGTTTTAAGCATAGAATTGATGGCCTCTTATAGTGCCTATATCCAAAAACATGTTATTTGTAGTTTAATTGCTACTTTGTTATTGAGATCCAGATATTTATTCTATGATAGACACAAGTAATGCATAAAATTATTTATAAACAAGAGAATAAGGGCAATATATAAATAAAGCAGTTTTGTGACTTTGGAGTTATTATCACAGGTTTAACACACAAAGAGCAGATATGGATCAAAGCACAACACATTAATTGTGCTATAAGGCTTTGATCCATTAATATATTTTTGTTTAGGTAAGGGAAAAGTATTATATGTTCAACACCAATGCAATAAACTATATGCAATAACGAATAATGGAAAAATTAAGCAGCCTTGTTAACACCAGCTCCAGCCCCTGCCCCATTGAACTGGAGGGTCAGGTATTTACAGAATTAGAAGACACCCCAGTCTCCAACAGATACGTGGTCTTTACAGAGGACCATTTATCAGATAATATATATGACGAGGAAGTTGCAACTTCAGAAGATATTCAGACACAAGTAAAAGGGAGGATTGAGACCATTTCTGTAAACAAGGAGGATAATGAGTCAGGTTCCTACTCTCCTCATTCAGATGGAGGTTTAGGAGAAAAGAACGTTTCTTTAATTATGGATGAACAACTACCTTTAATCTCTTTTTGTTCAGATAGCGATAGTGATTTAGGATTGAATATCAGCCCTTCTGTAGCTGATGAAGAACCACAGGAACCTTCAGTGACTGCTGAAAGTCAGGAAGACAAAGAGCCATTTTCAATCCCTCCTCAATCAGAAGGAGAAAAGTTCAGTTCTGTAGTTCAGGAAGACAAAGAAACAGCTTCAGTCAGTGAGGAGGATGAAGACTCAGCTTCAATCTCTCCTCGATCAGAAGGAAATAAGGTCATTTTTGTAGATGAGGAGGACGAAGAACCAGCTTCAATCTCTCCTAGCCCATCTCCATCACTCTCTTATGATTCAGATGGAGATCCAAAAGCAAGTGAGACAATTTCTGTAAACGAGGAGGATAATGAGTCAGGTTCCTACTCTCCTCATTCAGATGGAGATTTAGGAGATAAGAGCGTTTCTTTAATTGAAGATGAAGAACCACCTTTAGTCTCTTTTTGTTCAGATAGCGATAGAGATTTAGGATTGAATATCAGCCCTTCTGTCGCTGATGAAGAACCACAGGAACCTTCAGTGACTCATGAAAGTCAGGAAGACAAAGAACCAGCTTCAGTAGGTGAGGAGGACGAAGACTCAGCTTTAGTCTCTCCTCGATCAGAAGGAAATAAGGTCATTTTTGTAGATGAGGAGGACGAAGAACCAGCTTCAATCTCTCCTAGCCCATCTCCATCACTCTCTTATGATTCAGATGGAGATCCAAAAGCAAGTGAGACAATTTCTGTAAACGAGGAGGATAATGAGTCAGGTTCCTACTCTCCTCATTCAGATGGAGATTTAGGACATAAGAGCGTTTCTTTAATTGAAGATGAAGAACCACCTTTAGTCTCTTTTTGTTCAGATAGAGATATAGGATGGAATATCAGCCCTTCTGTCGCTGATGAAGAACGACAGGAACCTCCAGCCTCTCCTAAACTGTCCTGCTATTCAGAAAGAGACTGCACCATTTCTTCATGTGAAGACGAACTACAAGAAAAGATAGAGACGTTTAAACACAAGACATATGTCAAGCTGTTCATACATAAGATCATTTATCAAATTTATGCCAAAGCAAATATGAAACCTCCATGCAGTGATGACCTCATCGCGTACCTCAATGAATACATCTGGGAGAGAGTCAAAGATGAAGATATATGTATCACCGATGACTCATTTAAGAAGATGGACGATAAAATCCAAAAGATCCTGCGCAAAGAGTTAGGCAATCCAAACAAGGTTCTCTTCTTACTCAAGTACTCGGAGGAGCCAGTCGTTGCAGACTGCATGGTCACCATCTTGCGTAAACTCCTCAAGAGGCCATCTAAAAAGAGGAACATTTTCTCCAGGTTTTTCTCACATAAGGCTCAGAAACTTTGGGAGTTTTTAACATGTTGTATCATCCCTGCTGATGATTGATTACTAGAAGAAATAGTTGCAGTAAGCAACCTGTCGGCAATTTACATCAGGCCACCTATTTAGGGACGAAGCGCCTGTCTACCAGCGTCGGAGAGTTTGGGTGTTTTCTCTGGTCTCCACGGCGCCCAATGGGAGTGGAGAGCGCGCGAGACTTGACCCCTCTGTTGGCTCCGCTGTGGAGCTCTTGGTGCACCCCAGAAGACTGGACGAGTTTTCCCCCACGGTCCAGGAGGACTACCAGTTTGTTTGTTAAAGAAAAACTGGTTTTGGACTTTTTAGCACTGCTTTTTGCCTGCTTTCGGGTCCTGTGAAAACCCCAACCTTAACACATTTATGTTTTAATTTGATCATTATTTCATAAAATGTCAAATAAAAATGCCGTTTTTGAATTTCTGCACATGTTTTGGGCTTTCATCTCATTACAAGACCTTTTTTTTAACTATAGATGTTAATTTTGGATCACATCCCTCATTTATTCATAAACTAGCAGACTAGAGTGTTGCGTTGCCATGGGAATTGTATTTTACCACTATCCATTGTCCCTAAGTGGAAAGCAAGATAGTCATGTTGGCCATGTTGGTGATGATGCTACACAAAGTACCTCCGGGAATTTTCTGCTATGTGAATGAGATTTTTTTTACAGTGACAAAAGGTGCTCCAAGTGGTCAAGGGTTCAACATACTTTTTCCAAGCATGGATTTTCCCTTCTGTTTTGGATAGTGAAAGGGATAGACCCTTCCCTTTCAATTTACTCAGTGCAACATTTATTAGTCAGGATATCACACCCTTGTGTGGCCTGCTGAAATCACCACTATTCACAGCTTTAAGGCAGATGTCCTTTGGTGACTTATGAGACATACCATATGTCACCACAGTCATCTTTCAGTTCTTATTCTCTTCACCTTTTCAAGAACACCTCCATGAGTCAAGCCAACTCGGTCCTGTATTTTTGTTTAGGTAAGGGAGGTAGAAGTAGAGATATTATATGTTCTACTCCAATGCAAGAAATTATATGCAATAACGAATAATGGAAAAATTAAGCAGCCTTGTTAACGCCAGCTCCAGCTTCATCCCCTGCTCCATTCAACTGAAGGATCAGGTATTTACAGACGTAGGAGACACCCCAGTCTCCAACAGATGCATGGTTTTAACAGAGGACCATTTATCAGGTAATATATATGGTGAGGAAATTGCAACTTCACAAGATACTAAGGAACAAGTACAAGAAGCACAGATTGAGGTGACAGACCAAGAAACACAGGAACCTTCAGTGACTCCTGAAAGTCAGGAAGACAAAGAGCCATTTTCAATCCCTCCTCAATCAGAAGGAGAAAAGTTCAGTTCTGTAGTTCAGGAAGACAAAGAAACAGCTTCAGTCAGTGAGGAGGATGAAGACTCAGCTTCAATCTCTCCTAGCCCATCTCCATCACGCTCTTATGATTCAGATGGAGATCCGAAAGCAAGTGAGACCATTTCTGTAAACATTTCTGTAAAAGGTAATGATCATAAAGACAAGAGTGAAAATACAAGATGTCAAATGATTTTCCTTCAGCGTGGCTGGGCTCTGCCTTACAGGTAGGGTGAGGTGGTCAGCCATCCGTAGGGAGGCTCCTGGATACCTCAATGGGGCATGCCCGTGTTTGCGGCATGCCTATGTTGGAGACCCCGGGGTAGACCTAGGATACAGCGGAGAGATCGTATCCCTTGGATGGCCTGAGAACACCATGAAATTCCCATGAGGAGTGGAAGTAGCTGGGAAGAGGAGTGCTTGGCCTTGCCTGTTGAGGCTGCTATCCCAACTACCTGGATAAGCTGCCAGAAGTTGAAGAACAAGACCTTACCCAAACAAATATTGTGTCATAGTCTGTAGCAGGATTTTAGATGCCCTTTTTTATGATCAGAAGAAAAGGTTGCAGCATTTGATCATGGATTCATCAGAATTTCAAATGAAAGCTTAAAAAAATGGCTAGGCTAATTGTTTTTAAAAGTGACCAAAAATCCTACAATAAAAGTTAGCCAGGTTGACTTGAAAGTTTTTTTCAGAAAATAGGCTGATGAAAATGGTATTTATGTATAATCAATACTGCAGAAAGTAAGACACAAAAAACAGAACTTGTACTAAACAGAAAAGGTTAATAAAATATATTGGGACCTGGTGAGGTTGTGCGTGTGTGTATTTTAGGTGATATTTTTGGAACTTGCCTCAATGTGTCCAGGTCAAATAAAAACATCACCCAGAGAATCTAAAGATTGTTACATATATCTTCCACGTGTCAGTTGGGGACTAGACTACAGCCAGTTTGTAGAAGTATAAAAGCACAGTGTGATGGCGTATACACAGTTTTAAGCATAGAATTGATGGCCTCTTATAGTGCCTATATCCAAAAACATGTTATTTGTAGTTTAATTGCTACTTTGTTATTGAGATCCAGATATTTATTCTATGATAGACACAAGTAATGCATAAAATTATTTATAAACAAGAGAATAAGGGCAATATATAAATAAAGCAGTTTTGTGACTTTGGAGTTATTATCACAGGTTTAACACACAAAGAGCAGATATGGATCAAAGCACAACACATTAATTGTGCTATAAGGCTTTGATCCATTAATATATTTTTGTTTAGGTAAGGGAAAAGTATTATATGTTCAACACCAATGCAATAAACTATATGCAATAACGAATAATGGAAAAATTAAGCAGCCTTGTTAACACCAGCTCCAGCCCCTGCCCCATTGAACTGGAGGGTCAGGTATTTACAGAATTAAAGGTGACAGACCAAGAAACACAGGAACCTTCAGTGACTCCTGAAAGTCAGGAAGACAAAGAGCCATTTTCAATCCCTCCTCAATCAGAAGGAGAAAAGTTCAGTTCTGTAGTTCAGGAAGACAAAGAAACAGCTTCAGTCAGTGAGGAGGATGAAGACTCAGCTTCAATCTCTCCTAGCCCATCTCCATCACGCTCTTATGATTCAGATGGAGATCCGAAAGCAAGTGAGACCATTTCTGTAAACGAGGAGGATAATGAGTCAGGTTCCTACTCTCCTCATTCAGATGGAGATTTAGGAGAAAAGACCGTTTTCAAGACCGGAATTTCAGCCCTTCTGTAACTGATGAGGAACCAAAGGAATATCCAGCCTCCCTAAACTGGCCTGCTATTCAGAAAGAGATTGCACCATTTCTTTACGTGAAGAGGAACCACAGGAAAAGAAAGAGACATTGAAACACAAGACATACGTCAAGCTGTTCATAAGTAAGCTAGTTTATCAAATTTATGTCAAAGCAAATATGGAACCTCAATGCAGTGATGACCTCATCGCGTACCTCTATGAATATATCTGAAAGAGAGTCAAAGGTGAAGTTATATATATCACTGATGACTCATTTAAAAAGATGGACAATAAAATCCAAAAGATCCTGCGCAAAGAGTTAGGCAATCCAAACAAGGTTCTCGTCTTACTCGAGTACTCGGAGGAGCCAGTCGTTGCAGACTGCATGGTCACCATCTTGCGTAAACTCGTCAAGAGGCCATCTAAAAAGAGGAACATTTTTTCCAGGGTTTTCTCACATAAGGCTCAGAAACTTTGGGAGTTTTTAACATGTTGTATCATGCCTGGTGATGATTGATTACCAGAAGAAATGGTTGCAGTAAGCAACCTGTCGGCAATTTTCAAGAACACCTCCACTCAGGTCCTGTGCTGTGGTATAGAGACCTGAGCCAGGAGGCATGGTTCTCTGTTGACCAGCAAATCTACAGTACATTCCAACCCCCTACCAATGGTCATAACATTTGGGTAATGATCATAAAGACAAGAGTGAAAATACAAGATGTCAAATGATTTTCCTTCAGCGTGGCTGGGCTCTGCCTTACAGGTAGGGTGAGGTGGTCAGCCATCCGTAGGGAGGCTCCTGGATACCTCAATGGGGCATGCCCGTGTTTGCGGCATGCCTATGTTGGAGACCCCGGGGTAGACCTAGGATACAGCGGAGAGATCGTATCCCTTGGATGGCCTGAGAACACCATGAAATTCCCATGAGGAGTGGAAGTAGCTGGGAAGAGGAGTGCTTGGCCTTGCCTGTTGAGGCTGCTATCCCAACTACCTGGATAAGCTGCCAGAAGTTGAAGAACAAGACCTTACCCAAACAAATATTGTGTCATAGTCTGTAGCAGGATTTTAGATGCCCTTTTTTATGATCAGAAGAAAAGGTTGCAGCATTTGATCATGGATTCATCAGAATTTCAAATGAAAGCTTAAAAAAATGGCTAGGCTAATTGTTTTTAAAAGTGACCAAAAATCCTACAATAAAAGTTAGCCAGGTTGACTTGAAAGTTTTTTTCAGAAAATAGGCTGATGAAAATGGTATTTATGTATAATCAATACTGCAGAAAGTAAGACACAAAAACCAGAACTTGTACTCAACAGAAAAGGTTAATAAAATATATTGGGACCTGGTGAGGTTGTGCGTGTGTGTATTTTAGGTGATATTTTTGGAACTTGCCTCAATGTGTCCAGGTCAAATAAAAACATCACCCAGAGAATCTAAAGATTGTTGCATATATCTTCCACGTGACAGTTGGGGACTAGACTACAGCCAGTTTGTAGAAGAATAAAAGCACAGTGTGATGGCGTATACACAGTTTTCAGCATAGAATTGATGGCCTCTTATAGTGCCTAAAAACAAAAACATGTTATTTGTAGTTCATTTCCTACTTTGTTGTCAAGATCCAGATATTTGGTCTATGATAGACACAAATAATACATTAAATTATTTATAAACAAGAGAATAAGGGCAATATATAAATAAAGCAGTTTTGTGACTTTGGAGTTATTATCACAGCTTTAACACACAAACAGCAGATATGGATCAAAGCACAACACATTCATTGTGCTATAAGGCTTTGAGCCATTAATATATTTTTGTTTAGGTAAGGGAAAAGTATTATATGTTCAACACCAATGCAATAAACTATATGCAATAACGAATAATGGAAAAATTAAGCAGCCTTGTTAACACCAGCTCCAGCCCCTGCCCCATTGAACTGGAGGGTCAGGTATTTACAGAATTAGAAGACACCCCAGTCTCCAACAGATACGTGGTCTTTACAGAGGACCATTTATCAGATAATATATATGACGAGGAAGTTGCAACTTCAGAAGATATTCAGATACAAGTACAAGAACCACAGACTGAGGTGATAAACCAAGAACCACAGGAACCTTCAGTGACTCCTGAAAGTCAGGAAGACAAAGAGCCATTTTCAATCCCTCCTCAATCAGAAGGAGAAAAGTTCAGTTCTGTAGTTCAGGAAGACAAAGAAACAGCTTCAGTCAGTGAGGAGGATGAAGACTCAGCTTCAATCTCTCCTCGATCAGAAGGAAATAAGGTCATTCTTGTAGATGAGGAGGACGAAGAACCAGCTTCAATCTCTCCTAGCCCATCTCCATCACTCTCTTATGATTCAGATGGAGATCCAAAAGCAAGTGAGACAATTTCTGTAAACGAGGAGGATAATGAGTCAGGTTCCTACTCTCCTCATTCAGATGGAGATTTAGGAGATAAGAGCGTTTCTTTAATTGAAGATGAAGAACCACCTTTAGTCTCTTTTTGTTCAGATAGCGATAGAGATTTAGGATTGAATATCAGCCCTTCTGTCGCTGATGAAGAACCACAGGAACCTTCAGTGACTCATGAAAGTCAGGAAGACAAAGAACCAGCTTCAGTAGGTGAGGAGGACGAAGACTCAGCTTTAGTCTCTCCTCGATCAGAAGGAAATAAGGTCATTTTTGTAGATGAGGAGGACGAAGAACCAGCTTCAATCTCTCCTAGCCCATCTCCATCACTCTCTTATGATTCAGATGGAGATCCAAAAGCAAGTGAGACAATTTCTGTAAACGAGGAGGATAATGAGTCAGGTTCCTACTCTCCTCATTCAGATGGAGATTTAGGAGATAAGAGCGTTTCTTTAATTGAAGATGAAGAACCACCTTTAGTCTCTTTTTGTTCAGATAGAGATATAGGATGGAATATCAGCCCTTCTGTCGCTGATGAAGAACGACAGGAACCTCCAGCCTCTCCTAAACTGTCCTGCTATTCAGAAAGAGACTGCACCATTTCTTCATGTGAAGACGAACTACAAGAAAAGATAGAGACGTTTAAACACAAGACATATGTCAAGCTGTTCATACATAAGATCATTTATCAAATTTATGCCAAAGCAAATATGAAACCTCCATGCAGTGATGACCTCATCGCGTACCTCAATGAATACATCTGGGAGAGAGTCAAAGATGAAGATATATGTATCACCGATGACTCATTTAAGAAGATGGACGATAAAATCCAAAAGATCCTGCGCAAAGAGTTAGGCAATCCAAACAAGGTTCTCTTCTTACTCAAGTACTCGGAGGAGCCAGTCGTTGCAGACTGCATGGTCACCATCTTGCGTAAACTCCTCAAGAGGCCATCTAAAAAGAGGAACATTTTCTCCAGGTTTTTCTCACATAAGGCTCAGAAACTTTGGGAGTTTTTAACATGTTGTATCATCCCTGCTGATGATTGATTACTAGAAGAAATAGTTGCAGTAAGCAACCTGTCGGCAATTTACATCAGGCCACCTATTTAGGGACGAAGCGCCTGTCTACCAGCGTCGGAGAGTTTGGGTGTTTTCTCTGGTCTCCACGGCGCCCAATGGGAGTGGAGAGCGCGCAAGACTTGACCCCTCTGTTGGCTCCGCTGTGGAGCTCTTGGTGCACCCCAGAAGACTGGACGAGTTTTCCCCCACGGTCCAGGAGGACTACCAGTTTGTTTGTTAAAGAAAAACTAGTTTTTGGACTTTTTAGCACTGCTTTTTGCCTGCTTTCGGGTCCTGTGAAAACCCCAACCTTAACACATTTATGTTTTAATTTGATCATTATTTAATAAAATGTCAAATAAAAATGCCAATTTTAAATTTCTGCACCTGTTTTTGGCTTTCATCTCATTACAAGACCTTTTTTTAAACTATAGATGTTAATTTTGGATCACATCCCTCATTTATTCATAAACTAGCAGACTAGAGTGTAGCGTTGCCATGGGAATTGTATTTTAACACTATCCATTGTACCTAAGTGGAAAGCAAGATAGTCATGTTGGCCATGTTGGTGATGATGCTACACAAAGTATCTCCGGGAATTTTCTGCTATGCGAATGAGATTTTTTTTTTACAGTGACAAAAGGTGCTCCAAGTGGTCCCGGGTTCAACATAGTTTTTCCAAGCATGAATTTTCCCTTCTGTTTTGGATAGTGAAAGGGATAGACCCTTCCCTTTCAATTTACTCAGTGCAACATTTATTAGTCGGGATATCACACCCTTGTGTGGCCTGCTGAAATCACCACTATTCACAGCTTTAAGGCAGATGTCCTTTGGTGACTTATGAGACATATACCATATGTCACCACAGTCATCCTTCATTTCTTATTCTCTTCACCTTTTCAAGAACACCTCCATGAGTCAAGCCAACTCGGTCCTGTATTTTTGTTTAGGTAAGGGAGGTAGAAGTAGAGATATTATATGTTCTACTCCAATGCAAGAAATTATATGCAATAACGAATAATGGAAAAATTAAGCAGCCTTGTTAACGCCAGCTCCAACTTCATCCCCTGCCCCATTGAACTGAAGGATCAGGTATCTACAGACGTAGGAGACACCCCAGTCTCCAACAGATACGTGGTTTTTACAGAGGACCATTTATCAGGTAACATATATGGTGAGGAAATTGCAACTTCACAAGATACTAAGGAACAAGTACAAGAAGCACATACTGAGGTGACAGACCAAGAAACACAGGAACCTTCCGTGACTTATAAAAGTCAGGAAGACAAAGAGCCAGTTTCAATCTTTCCTCAATCAGGAGATAAGACCAGTTCTGTAGTTCAGGAAGTCAAAGAACCAGCTTCAGTCAGTGAGGAGGATTAAAGTATCAGCTTCAGTCAATCCTCGATCAGAAGGAAATAAGGTCATTTTTGTAGATGAGGAGGACGAAGAACCACCTTTAGTCTCTTTTTGTTCAGAGAGATTTAGGATAGAATTTCAGCCCTTCTGTAACTGATGAGGAACCAAAGGAATATCCAGCCTCCCTAAACTGGCCTGCTATTCAGAAAGAGATTGCACCATTTCTTTACGTGAAGAGGAACCACAGGAAAAGAAAGAGACATTGAAACACAAGACATATGTCAAGCTGTTCATAAGTAAGCTAGTTTATCAAATTTATGTCAAAGCAAATATGGAACCTCAATGCAGTGATGACCTCATCGCGTACCTCTTTGAATATATCTGAAAGAGAGTCAAAGGTGAAGTTATATATATCACTGATGACTCATTTAAAAAGATGGACAATAAAATCCAAAAGATCCTGCGCAAAGAGTTAGGCAATCCAAACAAGGTTCTCTTCTTACTCGAGTACTCGGAGGAGCCAGTCGTTGCAGACTGCATGGTCACCATCTTGCGTAAACTCGTCAAGAGGCCATCTAAAAAGAGGAACATTTTCTCCAGGGTTTTCTCACATAAGGTTCAGAAACTTTGGGAGTTTTTAACATGTTGTATCATGCCTGGTGATGATTGATTACCAGAAGAAATGGTTGCAGTAAGCAACCTGTCGGAACTCCCCCCTGGGAACTCCCTATCCCTCTGCTGGCGCCTCTCCCGCAGTCAGTTGTCCAGCCATATCGCCAGGCTGATAAGCGTTTCCAGGTCCCCAGACTCCTCTCAAGTGGACAACTCATCCTTGAGTTCCTCCGAGAGTCCCTGGGTGAATGCATCATTCCAGCAAGGATGCGGAACTGGATGGAGTAGTCCACGACAGAGCTGGAACCCTGTCGCAGGGACAGGATCTGGGAGGCCACCTCGCCACGCTGGACCAGGTGGTCAAACACCCATTTTAACTCAGCCGTAACACTGGAAGAAGCGGGTGTCTGGTTCTCCAGGACTGCTGTGGCCCATTGCTCCGCTGTCCCAGAGAGAAGATTAAGAACGAAGGCGATCTTTGCCCTGTCGCTGGGGTAGGTGAGGGGCTGGAGGTTGAAAACTATGGAGCACTGAAGCAAAAAACTGGCACACATGCCAGCCTCACCAGAATACCGCTCCGGGATGGGTACGCGGGGATCCTGTGGTGCGGCAGCAGCCGGCTGCGGAACGACTCTCGGCGCCTCAGCGGGTGGCGGAGACTGAACCTGCTCCGCCCATCCAGGAGTGAGCAGGTCCGTTACGCTGGCTTTGAGGGTCTGTAGTGAAGCCCAAATGTCCGTGAGGAGCTGGTCATGCTGACCCAGCAGCCTCCCCCGAGTTGCCAACATGTGGTGCACTGCGTCTTGGTCTGCCGGGTCCATACTGGTCGGAGTGTACTGTTAGGGATGGGGTTTTTACAGGACCCAAAAGCAGGCAAGAACGCAGTGATAAAAAGTCCAAAATAGGTTTTATTAAACCAACTCAAAACGGCAGTCCTGGACTGCAGGGAAGCACTCGTCTGGTCTTCCGGGGTGCACCGATAGCTCCAGCACTGAGCCAACACAGGAGTCGGGTTCTTCACGTTCACTAGTCCAGCAAGACAGCATGGAGACCTCAAACAAGCTGGGACGACACCAAAAACCCTCCCAATGCTGATAAGCAGGCGCTCCCTCCTTAAATAGGTGGCCTGATGGAAATTGCCGACAGGTGTGCCTGCCTGCAGTGCCTGCTGTTGTCAATGACTCCTCCACGCCCCCTGCAGGAAAAACCAAACAACCCAGAACCTTGGACCCCAACAAAATGGTGCCAGTCGAGACTATATTACCCAACTTCACTAAAACATAGATGATATTTAAGGAATTATATTTTGAAATAAATTGAATTTTATCCAAAGACAGATGATATTACTTATATTGAAATAAAGCAGATTTTTTAAAAAAAATTATTTTTTTTTTTGCTCCCCAAGTTCAGTTTATCCATTTGTTAGCCTCTTGGAGCCAGGTGAAGAAGTTGCGCACGGATATTCCAGTAACTGTGGATGACTTCCATCTAAAGAAGGTCTCATCCTGGATGACTTTTTCATCCAATTGTACATCAAAAAACCTACGTGGACACACACCAGCAAAAACCACAGGAATAAGTCAATAGGAAACCACCACTGGCTTCTGAATTTGTAGTTCAAAGTTAAAATTAATAAAGCCGTGACCGTCGAGGTGGATAGATGGGACACTCGCCATCAGGTTGGTCTATGTGGACCACCAGCTGCTGCAGAACATTCAGGGCCACCAGCTGCTTCTGGTTATCAGTGATGTATTTCTTTAAGAGGCTCACTCTGTCGAGCAGCTCATAGGTATTCAGAGTATAAATCCCACCTGACGACACAAACACTCTCTTCACACCACTGTAAAGAAACTGAACACATATAATCATGGACCATAAAGTGTCACAGACTGGTTTTGTGTATGTGCTCACATAATGTAAAACACACATCAATGTGGAGTAAACCTAATTAATCATGTTTTTGGACAGAAACTATATGACATTATAGAACACTTACAGTCAACAATGACTGACTGGCAGACTGCTCTCATCAAGGCCCTCACAAACCCCTCTGATGACCTCTGCCTGTCATTGAGGGTGTTCTGGGAGGGGGGAGAGAAACCTTTGTTAGTTTCATGCCTACAGTCACAATCTCTATAGAAAAATCCAGTTTAAAGGTCATTCTCTTCGGGAGCTACCGGGATCCACTCCTCTATTTTATCATTAACAGATTTCTTTTTAGTTCTTGGTACGCTTGTTCTTAATTGCAGAGCCAAGGGGGCTCTGATAAGGGTCCTGCCTGTTTTGGGGTAGTCTTGTGTTCAACTGCAAAGAGCAACATGTGAAAAGCCCCATCCAGATGTCTGCTTTAAAAATGCACCCAATATTTTGGCTTTTTCAGTTATTTATTTGGAGTTTTTGCTGACAATCTGTGTTCCTCTATTTCGCTTTTGCTCATCCAGGACCATGACAGGTTCTCTCTGTTTTGGTCGCCAGGTGTCGCGGCTGGAGTCCTGATTGAACTTCCCAGGAATCGCCTTCACATTAAAGGATTGGCCACAACCTGCCACCACCTCTTTGTTGCATGGTGGTTTGCTTGTTCCTGGACTGGGGCTGCTCCCTCTCTTCAGCCAGCTTCACCTCTTGGTGAAGCTGCTTGATGGTTTTTGGTCCTTCATCTTTCCTGCAGGGTACCCAATTGTTCTGAAGGCCACACATGAGATGTGATGAGAATTCAACCGTGACTTGCAGACTATATTCATGATTTAACCATCAAAGTGTCTCACTTTTCTTAGGGCCAAAACATCCTGCAACATGAATTTTATTCTTGTTGACATCTTCCACTCCTTCAGTAGGTGGCATATGTAGCCATTGTAGCTATTAAGTTTAGGCTAAAAGGAAGATAATAAGAGTCCCACTCATTTAGTTAATGCGTGGCCAGTGTGTGTCTGTGTGTGTCTGTGTGTGTGTGCAGCTCTCCTTACCCTCTCAGTCTCAGTGTCCAGGTCTTTCCCCACTATGGACAGTAACTTGCAGAGACACTCCAGAGACTCCTCGCACTCGTCCTTGATGAGTTTAACCACGCACGTGGGTATTATGGCCTCCGAGATCATTCTCAGCTTAAAAAGCTCACCGATAAACCTCACGGTCCCTAGCAAACGCACGCGGGCCTTGTGTCTGGTCTGCTCCAGGTCCACCTTTAACTGTTGCCGCTCACCTTCCTTTGAGGGCAGATTTGCGTGTATTTAACTTAGGTGAAACACTGTAAAGCTTACATTTAGGTTTGAGTTCAAAATCTAACTATTTTACCGTTCTTGCCTGTGGAGCAAGCACAAGTTTGTAGGAAAAAAAGAAGTTCTCACGAAAGGTGCATTTATAAAGCTGAGCTTCAGTCCAATAATTGCGCTTGCATATTTCGTTCCACTGTAGGCGTGCCGGTACTCACCTCTTGAGCAGCAGACACATCGTTTTCCTTTTCTTTCAGGAGTTCACTCTTACAATGGCCGTTCTGGAACTCCATCTGACATCTTTTGAGCAGAAGTTTATGAAAGTAGACAAAGCCTTTGCTGCTCTGGGACGAGACCATCAGCTGATGTGGGAAAGGTTTGGCATATCATTAACAATAATCTGGTCCAAATTCAACCAATCGCACAGACAAAGAATGCAGAGTTTACCCCCTTCAGGTGGTGACACATTTGAGCATAGGTTGCGCTGTAGCTCTGCTCAGACAAAGCTTTGTCCACAACGAGCTCAACGACCGCGTTCAGTATCTCCTCATTGTCGATGTTGAGCTCATCCACCTGTCAAATGAGGCTCTCAAATTTCTCAGGGGTGAGCTTGTTCAGGATGCCCCGAAAAGTTCTGATCAGATTTTCAGTCCTCCCTTCTGCCCGTCCATCTCCCTCGCCACCACGCTGGGAGCTTCTGATGGAGGGAACCTGTCCTGCCTGATAAACGTTAGTGGTCATAGTTGGAGTCTGAAACCACACGAAAAAACAGAAGAACAAACATTTGCTATAATTTAGAATGACAAGTAAACTTATACTGTCACATACAAACACGCCATTTTCTTTGAAGTGTTAAATGTTTTAGACTGAGGGAAAATTCCACCCTAAAGTTTCCATAATGGCCTGTTTTTTTGTTTGGTGCTTTGAATTAATTGAAGAATATGGTGGTGGCAGTAGCTGTTGGGGACTGGGCTGAGGAGCGGAGGGTTCTTGCAAGGAAGGTAGTAGGGGAAGGTGTCAGAAGCACCGCCTAGTCAGAGCACTGCCGAGGTACCCTTGAGCAAGGTACCAAACCCACAATAGCTCACATAGGGCCCTGTGATGAACTCAAACAGGGGTATACCCTGCCTTCGCCTATATGTGTGCCCTCCCCATGACCCCGAAAAGGATAAAGCGTTCATGAAGATATGAGAATATGAATACATTTGGTAAAAATGCTAAAGAAAAGAAAATCGTTCATAGTTTCAAGATGACTAAAAGTGCAGCCTTGTAAAAGCTCAGTGGCAGTTATCTTAAAACTATCGGAAAGGGGAGGTATAAAAAGTGTGAACTTGTAATTACAGGTGTAATAACAGAGGTTAACCAGCAGACGGAGCCCTTTATCATAGTATAAAACGCTTCTCCTGCAGCTCTTCTACATCTGACATTCAGGCTAAAAAAGGTGATTGCTCATGTTTTCTTACCTACGTTAAAGAAACCAGATTATTTATCACTAACCGTCCATCCATCCATTCTCTACCGCTTATCCGGGTCGGGTCGCGGGGGCAGCAGCCTAAGGAGAGAAGCCCAGACTTCCCTCTCCCCAGCTACCTCCTCCAGCTCATCCAGAGGGATCCCCAGGCGTTCCCAGGCCAGCCGAGAGACATAGTCTCTCCAACGTGTCCTGGGTCTCCCCGGGGGTCTCCTGCCGGAGGGACATGCCCTGAACACCTCACCAGGGAGGCGTCCAGGGGGCATCCTGACTAGATGCCCAAGCCACCCCATCTGGCTCCTCTCAACGCGGAGGAGCAGCGACTCTACTCCGAGCTCCTCCCGGATGGCAGAGCTTCTCACCCTATCTCTAAGGGAGAGCCCAGCCACCCTACGGAGGAAGCTCATTTCAGCCGCTTGTACCCGTGATCTTGTTCTTTCGGTCACTACCCAAAGCTCATGACCATAGGTGAGGGTAGGAACGAAGATCGACCGGTAAATCGAGAGCTTCGCCTTTCGGCTCAGCTCTCTCTTCACCACAACGGACCGGTGCAGAGTCCGCATTACTGTGGACGCCGCACCGATCCGCCTGTCGATCTCCCGCTCCATTCTTCCCTCACTCGTGAACAAGACCCCGAGGTACTTAAACTCCTCCACTTGGGGCAGGATCTCCTCCTTTACCCGGAGAAGGCACTCCACCTTTTTCCGGTCGAGAACCATGGCCTCGGATTTGGAGGTGCTGATTCTCATCCCAGCCGCTTCACATGCGGCGGCGAACCGATCCAGTGATAGTTGGAGGTCACGGGCCGATGAAGCCAACAGGACCACATCATCCGCAAAAAGCAGAGACGCGATCCTGAGGTCACCAAACCGGATCCCCTCAACACCATGACTGCACCTAGAAATTCTGTCCATAAAAATTATGAACAGAATCGGTGACAAAGGGCAGCCCTGGCGGAGGCCAACCCTCACCGGAAACGAGTTCGACTTACTGCCAGCAATTCGGACCAAACTCTGGCACCGATCGTACAGGGAGCAGACAGCCCGTATTAGCGGGCCCGACACCCCATACTCTCGGAGGACCCCCCACAGGACCCCCCGAGGGACAAGGTCGAATGCCTTCTCCAAGTCCACAAAACACATGTGGACTGGTTGGGCAAACTCCCATGCACCCTCGAAGACCCTGCGGAGGGTGTAGAGCTGGTCCACTGTTCCACGCCCAGGACGAAAACCACATTGCTCCTCCTGAATCCGAGGTTCGACTATCCGGCGGACCCTCCTCTCCAGTACCCCTGAATAGACCTTACCAGGGAGGCTGAGGAGTGTGATCCCCCTATAGTTGGAACACACCCTCTGGTCCCCCTTCTTAAAAAGAGGGACTACCACCCCGGTCTGCCAATCCAGCGGCACTGCCCCCGATGTCCACACGATGTTGCAGAGTCGAGTCAACCACGACAGCCCTACAACATCCAGAGCCTTAAGGGACTCTGGGCGGATCTCATCCACCCCCGGGGCCTTGCCACCGAGGAGTTTTTTAACTACCTCGGCAACTTCAGCCCCGGAGATACGAGAGCCCATCTCCAGGTCCCCAGGCCCTACTTCCTCACTGGAAGGCGTGTTGGTGGGATTGAGGAGGTCCTCGAAGTATTCCTTCCACCGATCCACAACATCCCGAGTTGAGGTCAGCAGCACACCATCACCACTATACACAGCGTTGACAGTGCACTGCTTCCCCCTCCTCAGACGCCGGATGGTGGTCCAGAACCTTTTCGAGGCCGTCCGAAAGTCGTTCTCCATGGCCTCACCGAACTCTTCCCATGCCCGAGTCTTTGCCTCGGCAACCGCCGTAGCTGCACTCCGCTTGGCAGCTGCCTCAACAATGGAGGCACGGAACACGGTCCACTCGGACTCAATGTCCCCCGCCTCCCCCGGGACATGGTCAAAGCTCTCCCGGAGGCGTGAGTTGAAGCTCCTTCTGACAGGGGACTCTGCCAGGCGTTCCCAGCAGACCCTCACAACACGTTTGGGCCTGCCAGGTCTGTCCGGCATCCTTCCCCACCATCGGAGCCAACTCACCACCAGGTGGTGATCAGTTGACAGCTCCGCCCCTCTCTTCACCCGAGTGTCCAGAACATGCGGCCGCAAATCCGATGACACAACCACAAAGTTGATCATCGATCTGCGGCCTAAGGCGTCCTGGTGCCAAGTGCACATGTGGACGCCTTTATGTCTGAACAAGGTGTTCGTTATGGACAATCTGAGACGAGCACAGAAGTCCTATGTTGCCCTCACCTGCTCCACTAGCATTAGCATTAGCACCACTGGTCATTACCAGTGAACTGATACTAGGTCTTGATCCCATTTTACCCTTTTTTATCATCTATATTGACTCGCTGAGCTTTAAAATCCAACTTTTAAAATGCTCCTACGCCTGAAAAATCTTCATGGCTGCAGCTTACAAGTCCCAGCTGAGCTGCGTGGTTGTTGATGACATCGAGCGTCTCTTCGGTGAGCCACCAACTCTCCCCTCCATGTTTGGACTGATAATCTTTTAGCAGATGGAGTTTGAAATTAATAAAATATAATGAAAACACGACCTGTCTCACCAGATTACGTCCCCATCGGCCCCCGCTTCTCCAACCCGGTGTTCCAAGCTTTGCTGGTGCTGCTGAAAAAAACCTCTGAAGGTAAAGAAGACTGAGCTGCACCTCCCAGGGTGGCAGATAGAGGGCAGCAGATCTTCTGATGAGGGTTTGTTGCAGGTCTTTGGCTGGCCTGTGTGAGCGGATGGTTATTAGTGAGTGTTTTGTTGTGCTCTCACTGAATGGTGGAGCTGGAGACCCGTTTCTCATCACTTCTTGCTCGTGGTGTGTGTGTGTGT